>NW_027517779.1:0-39774 GCF_048772815.1 Callospermophilus lateralis
GAGGAAACAAACCATAGAGACAGAACTTAGAACTACTTTATTTTGTCAATTTTCAAAGAGTTAACACAAACCGTGTTTCATTTAGAGTTCCCAACACATCTATCTATATAGGAGAAAACAGAGTGAAACCTGAAAATTCAGACTCTTACTGGAAACGAACGCTTCAACTTAGAACAGTGAAAATTGGGCAGCCAAGTGGGCTTAGTGAACTGATCATTACCACAAAGTCTCATCAAGATTGGGTGAAAAAATGTTTGCCGAGATTTCAGAAAACCAGTACTTTTGGACGCTTGCCACACCTTTCCAATGAAAATGTCTTTAGGCAGTCTCGCTTAGGGCTGCTTCAAGAGGAAACAAACCATAGAGACAGAACTTAGAACTACTTTATTTTGTCAATTTTCAAAGAGTTAACACAAACCGTGTTTCATTTAGAGTTCCCAACACATCTATCTATACAGGAGAAAACAGAGTGAAACCTAAAAATTCAGACTCTTACTGGAAACGAACGCTTCAACCTAGAAGAGTGAAAATTGGGCAGCCAAGTGGGCTTAGTGAACTGATCATTACCACAAAGTCTCATCAAGATTGGGTGAAAAAATGTTTGCCGAGATTTCAGAAAACCAGTACTTTTGGACGCTTGGCACACCTTTCCAATGAAAATGTCTTTAGGCAGTCTCCGTTTAGGGCTGCTTCAAAAGGAAACAAACCATAGAGACAGAACTTAGAACTACTTTATTTTGTCAATTTTCCAAGAGCTAGCACAAACCGTGTTTCATTTAGAGTTCCCAACACATCTATCTATATAGGAGAAAACAGAGTGAAACCTAAAAATTCAAACTCTTACTGGAAACGAACGCTTCAACCTAGAAGAGTGAAAATTGGGCAGCCAAGTGGGCTTAGTGAACTGATCATTACCACAAAGTCTCATCAAGATTGGGTGAAAAAATGTTTGCCGAGATTTCAGAAAACCAGTACTTTTGGACGCTTGGCACACCTTTCCAATGAAAATGTCTTTAGGCAGTCTCCGCTTAGGGCTGCTTCAAGAGGAAACAAACCATAGAGACAGAACTTAGAACTACTTTATTTTGTCAATTTTCAAAGAGTTAGCACAAACCGTGTTTCATTTAGAGTTCCCAACACATCTATCTATATAAGAGAAAACAGAGTGAAACCTAAAAATTCAAACTCTTACTGGAAACGAACGCTTCAACCTAGAAGAGTGAAAATTGGGCAGCCAAGTGGGCTTAGTGAACTGATCATTACCACAAAGTCTCATCAAGATTGGGTGAAAAAATGTTTGCCGAGATTTCAGAAAACCAGTACTTTTGGACGCTTGGCACACCTTTCCAATGAAAATGTCTTTAGGCAGTCTCGGTTTAGGGCTGCTTCAAGAGGAAACAAACCATAGAGACAGAACTTAGAACTACTTTATTTTGTCAATTTTCAAAGAGCTAGCACAAACCGTGTTTCATTTAGAGATCCCAACACATCTATCTATATAGGAGAAAACAGAGTGAAACCTAAAAATTCAAACTCTTACTGGAAACGAACGCTTCAACCTAGAAGAGTGAAAATTGGGCAGCCAAGTGGGCTTAGTGAACTGATCATTACCACAAAGTCTCATCAAGATTGGGTGAAAAAATGTTTGCCGAGATTTCAGAAAACCAGTACTTTTGGACGCTTGGCACACCTTTCCAATGAAAATGTCTTTAGGCAGTCTCGCTTAGGGCTGCTTCAAGAGGAAACAAACCATAGAGACAGAACTTAGAACTACTTTATTTTGTCAATTTTCCAAGAGCTAGCACAAACCGTGTTTCATTTAGAGTTCCCAACACATCTATCTATAGAGGAGAAAACAGAGTGAAACCTAAAAATTCAAACTCTTACTGGAAACGAACGCTTCAACCTAGAAGAGTGAAAATTGGGCAGCCAAGTGGGCTTAGTGAACTGATCATTACCACAAAGTCTCATCAAGATTGGGTGAAAAAATGTATGCCGAGATTTCAGAAAACCAGTACTTTTGGACGCTTGGCACACCTTTCCAATGAAAATGTCTTTAGGCAGTCTCCGTTTAGGGCTGCTTCAAGAGGAAACAAACCATAGAGACAGAACTTAGAACAACTTTATTTTGTCAATTTTCAAAGAGCTAGCACAAACCGTGTTTCATTTAGAGATCCCAACACATCTATCTATATAGGAGAAAACAGAGTGAAACCTAAAAATTCAGACTCTTACTGGAAACGAACGCTTCAACCTAGAACAGTGAAAATTGGGCAGCCAAGTGGGCTTAGTGAACTGATCATTACCACAAAGTCTCATCAAGATTGGGTGAAAAAATGTTTGCCGAGATTTCAGAAAACCAGTACTTTTGGACGCTTGGCACACCTTTCCAATGAAAATGTCTTTAGGCAGTCTCCGTTTAGGGCTGCTTCAAGAGGAAACAAACCATAGAGACAGAACTTAGAACTACTTTATTTTGTCAATTTTCCAAGAGCTAGCACAAACCGTGTTTCATTTAGAGATCCCAACACATCTATCTATATAGGAGAAAACAGAGTGAAACCTAAAAATTCAAACTCTTACTGGAAACGAACGCTTCAACCTAGAAGAGTGAAAATTGGGCAGCCAAGTGGGATTAGTGAACTGATCATTACCACAAAGTCTCATCAAGATTGGGTGAAAAAATGTTTGCCGAGATTTCAGAAAACCAGTACTTTTGGACGCTTGCCACACCTTTCCAATGAAAATGTCTTTAGGCAGTCTCCGTTTAGGGCTGCTTCAAGAGGAAACAAACCATAGAGACAGAACTTAGAACTACTTTATTTTGTCAATTTTCAAAGAGCTAGCACAAACCGTGTTTCATTTAGAGTTCCCAACACATCTATCTATATAGGAGAAAACAGAGTGAAACCTAAAAATTCAGACTCTTACTGGAAACGAACGCTTCAACCTAGAACAGTGAAAATTGGGCAGCCAAGTGGGCTTAGTGAACTGATCATTACCACAAAGTCTCATCAAGATTGGGTGAAAAAATGTTTGCCGAGATTTCAGAAAACCAGTACTTTTGGACGCTTGGCATACCTTTCCAATGAAAACGTCTTTAGGCAGTCTCCGTTTAGGGCTGCTTCAAGAGGAAACAAACCATAGAGACAGAACTTAGAACTACTTTATTTTGTCATTTTTCCAAGTGCTAGAACAAACGGTGTTTCATATAGCGTTCCCAACACATCTATCTATATAGGAGAAAACAGAGTGAAACCTAAAAATTCAAACTCTTACTGGAAACAAACGCTTCAACCTAGAAGAGTGAAAATTGGGCAGCCAAGTGGGCTTAGTGAACTGATCATTACCACAAAGTCTCATCAAGATTGGGTGAAAAAATGTTTGCCGAGATTTCAGAAAACCAGTACTTTTGGACGCTTGGCACACCTTTCCAATGAAAATGTCTTTAGGCAGTCTCGCTTAGGGCTGCTTCAAGAGGAAACAAACCATAGAGACAGAACTTAGAACTACTTTATTTTGTCAATTTTCCAAGAGTTAGCACAAACCGTGTTTCATTTAGAGTTCCCAACACATCTATCTATATAGGAGAAAACAGAGTGAAACCTAAAAATTCAAACTCTTACTGGAAACGAACGCTTCAACCTAGAAGAGTGAAAATATGGCAGCCAAGTGGGCTTAGTGAACTGATCATTACCACAAAGTCTCATCAAGATTGGGTGAAAAAATGTTTGCCGAGATTTCAGAAAACCAGTACTTTTGGACGCTTGGCACACCTTTCCAATGAAAATGTCTTTAGGCAGTCTCCGTTTAGGGCTGCTTCAAGAGGAAACAAACCATAGAGACAGAACTTAGAACTACTTTATTTTGTCAATTTTCAAAAAGTTAACACAAACCGTGTTTCATTTAGAGTTCCCAACACATCTATCTATACAGGAGAAAACAGAGTGAAACATGAAAATTCAGACTCTTACTGGAAACGAACGCTTCAACCTAGAACAGTGAAAATTGGGCAGCCAAGTGGGCTTAGTGAACTGATCATTACCACAAAGTCTCATCAAGATTGGGTGAAAAAATGTTTGCCGAGATTTCAGAAAACCAGTACTTTTGGACGCTTGCCACACCTTTCCAATGAAAATGTCTTTAGGCAGTCTCGCTTAGGGCTGCTTCAAGAGGAAACAAACCATAGAGACAGAACTTAGAACTACTTTATTTTGTCAATTTTCCAAGAGTTAACACAAACCGTGTTTCATTTAGAGTTCCCAACACATCTATCTATACAGGAGAACAGAGTGAAACCTAAAAATTCAGACTCTTACTGGAAACGAACGCTTCAACCTAGAACAGTGAAAATTGGGCAGCCAAGTGGGCTTAGTGAACTGATCATTACCACAAAGTCTCATCAAGATTGGGTGAAAAAATGTTTGCCGAGATTTCAGAAAACCAGTACTTTTGGACGCTTGGCATACCTTTCCAATGAAAATGTCTTTAGGCAGTCTCCGTTTAGGGCTGCTTCAAGAGGAAACAAACCATAGAGACAGAACTTAGAACTACTTTATTTTGTCAATTTTCCAAGAGCTAGCACAAACCGTGTTTCATTTAGAGTTCCCAACACATCTATCTATATAGGAGAAAACAGAGTGAAACCTAAAAATTCAAACTCTTACTGGAAACGAACGCTTCAACCTAGAAGAGTGAAAATTGGGCAGCCAAGTGGGCTTAGTGAAGTGATCATTACCACAAAGTCTCATCAAGATTGGGTGAAAAAATGTTTGCCGAGATTTCAGAAAACCAGTACTTTTGGACGCTTGGCACACCTTTCCAATGAAAATGTCTTTAGGCAGTCTCCGTTTAGGGCTGCTTCAAGAGGAAACAAACCATAGAGACAGAACTTAGAACTACTTTATTTTGTCAATTTTCCAAGAGCTAGCACAAACCGTGTTTCATTTAGAGTTCCCAACACATCTATCTATATAGGAGAAAACAGAGTGAAACCTAAAAATTCAAACTCTTACTGGAAACAAACGCTTCAACCTAGAACAGTGAAAATTGGGCAGCCAAGTGGGCTTAGTGAACTGATCATTACCACAAAGTCTCATCAAGATTGGGTGAAAAAATGTATGCCGAGATTTCAGAAAACCAGTACTTTTGGACGCTTGGCACACCTTTCCAATGAAAATGTCTTTAGGCAGTCTCCGTTTAGGGCTGCTTCAAGAGGAAACAAACCATAGAGACAGAACTTAGAACCTTTATTTTGTCAATTTTCAAAGAGCTAGCACAAACCGTGTTTCATTTAGAGATCCCAACACATCTATCTATATAGGAGAAAACAGAGTGAAACCTAAAAATTCAAACTCTTACTGGAAACGAACGCTTCAACCTAGAAGAGTGAAAATTGGGCAGCCAAGTGGGCTTAGTGAACTGATCATTACCACAAAGTCTCATCAAGATTGGGTGAAAAAATGTTTGCCCGAGATTTCAGAAAACCAGTACTTTTGGACGCTTGGCACACCTTTCCAATGAAAATGTCTTTAGGCAGTCTCCGTTTAGGGCTGCTTCAAGAGGAAACAAACCATAGAGACAGAACTTAGAACTACTTTATTTTGTCAATTTTCAAAGAGTTAACACAAACCGTGTTTCATTTAGAGTTCCCAACACATCTATCTATATAGGAGAAAACAGAGTGAAACCTAAAAATTCAGACTCTTACTGGAAACGAACGCTTCAACCTAGAAGAGTGAAAATTGGGCAGCCAAGTGGGCTTAGTGAACTGATCATTACCACAAAGTCTCATCAAGATTGGGTGAAAAAATGTTTGCCGAGATTTCAGAAAACCAGTACTTTTGACGCTTGGCACACCTTTCCAATGAAAATGTCTTTAGGCAGTCTCCGTTTAGGGCTGCTTCAAGAGGAAAACAAACCATAGAGACAGAACTTAGAACTACTTTATTTTGTCAATTTTCCAAGAGCTAGCACAAACCGTGTTTCATTTAGAGATCCCAACACATCTATCTATATAGGAGAAAACAGAGTGAAACCTAAAAATTCAAACTCTTACTGGAAACGAACGCTTCAACCTAGAAGAGTGAAAATTGGGCAGCCAAGTGGGCTTAGTGAACTGATCATTACCACAAAGTCTCATCAAGATTGGGTGAAAAAATGTTTGCCGAGATTTCAGAAAACCAGTACTTTTGGACGCTTGGCACACCTTTCCAATGAAAATGTCTTTAGGCAGTCTCCATTTAGGGCTGCTTCAAGAGGAAACAAACCATAGAGACAGAACTTAGAACTACTTTATTTTGTCAATTTTCCAAGAGCTAGCACAAACCGTGTTTCATTTAGAGTTCCCAACACATCTATCTATATAGGAGAAAACAGAGTGAAACCTAAAAATTCAGACTCTTACTGGAAACGAACGCTTCAACCTAGAAGAGTGAAAATTGGGCAGCCAAGTGGGCTTAGTGAACTGATCATTACCACAAAGTCTCATCAAGATTGGGTGAAAAAATGTTTGCCGAGATTTCAGAAAACCAGTACTTTTGGACGCTTGGCACACCTTTCCAATGAAAATGTCTTCAGGCAGTCTCCGTTTAGGGCTGCTTCAAGAGGAAACAAACCATAGAGACAGAACTTAGAACTACTTTATTTTGTCAATTTTCAAGAGCTAGCACAAACCGTGTTTCATTTAGAGTTCCCAACACATCTATCTATATAGGAGAAAACAGAGTGAAACCTAAAAATTCAAACTCTTACTGGAAACGAACGCTTCAACCTAGAAGAGTGAAAATTGGGCAGCCAAGTGGGCTTAGTGAACTGATCATTACCACAAAGTCTCATCAAGTTTGGGTGAAAAAATGTATGCCGAGATTTCAGAAAACCAGTACTTTTGGACGCTTGGCACACCTTTCCAATGAAAATGTCTTTAGGCAGTCTCCGTTTAGGGCTGCTTCAAGAGGAAACAAACCATAGAGACAGAACTTAGAACTACTTTATTTTGTCAATTTTCCAAGAGCTAGCACAAACCGTGTTTCATTTAGAGTTCCCAACACATCTATCTATATAGGAGAAAACAGAGTGAAACCTAAAAATTCAAACTCTTACTGGAAACGAACGCTTCAACCTAGAAGAGTGAAAATTGGGCAGCCAAGTGGGCTTAGTGAACTGATCATTACCACAAAGTCTCATCAAGATTGGGTGAAAAAATGTTTGCCGAGATTTCAGAAAACCAGTACTTTTGGACGCTTGGCACATCTTTCCAATGAAAATGTCTTTAGGCAGTCTCGCTTAGGGCTGCTTCAAGAGGAAACAAACCATAGAGACAGAACTTAGAACTACTTTATTTTGTCAATTTTCCAAGAGCTAGCACAAACCGTGTTTCATTTAGAGTTCCCAACACATCTATCTATATATTAGAAAACAGAGTGAAACCTAAAAATTCAGACTCTTACTGGAAACGAACGCTTCAACCTAGAACAGTGAAAATTGGGCAGCCAAGTGGGCTTAGTGAACTGATCATTACCACAAAGTCTCATCAAGATTGGGTGAAAAAATGTTTGCCGAGATTTCAGAAAACCAGTACTTTTGGACGCTTGGCACACCTTTAAAATGAAAATGTCTTTAGGCAGTCTCCGCTTAGGGCTGCTTCAAGAGGAAACAAACCATAGAGACAGAACTTAGAACTACTTTATTTTGTCAATTTTCAAAGAGTTAGCACAAACCGTGTTTCATTTAGAGTTCCCAACACATCTATCTATATATTAGAAAACAGAGTGAAACCTAAAAATTCAGACTCTTACTGGAAACGAACGCTTCAACCTAGAACAGTGAAAATTGGGCAGCCAAGTGGGCTTAGTGAACTGATCATTACCACAAAGTCTCATCAAGATTGGGTGAAAAAATGTTTGCCGAGATTTCAGAAAACCAGTACTTTTGGACGCTTGGCACACCTTTCCAATGAAAATGTCTTTAGGCAGTCTCCGTTTAGGGCTGCTTCAAGAGGAAACAAACCATAGAGACAGAACTTAGAACTACTTTATTTTGTCAATTTTCAAAGAGTTAACACAAACCGTGTTTCATTTAGAGATCCCAACACATCTATCTATATAGGAGAAAACAGAGTGAAACCTAAAAATTCAGACTCTTACTGGAAACGAACGCTTCAACCTAGAAGAGTGAAAATATGGCAGCCAAGTGGGCTTAGTGAACTGATCATTACCACAAAGTCTCATCAAGATTGGGTGAAAAAATGTTTGCCGAGATTTCAGAAAACCAGTACTTTTGGACGCTTGGCACACCTTTCCAATGAAAATGTCTTTAGGCAGTCTCCGTTTAGGGCTGCTTCAAGAGGAAACAAACCATAGAGACAGAACTTAGAACTACTTTATTTTGTCAATTTTCCAAGAGCTAGCACAAAACGAGTTTCATTTAGAGATCCCAACACATCTATCTATATAGGAGAAAACAGAGTGAAACCTAAAAATTCAAACTCTTACTGGAAACGAACGCTTCAACCTAGAAGAGTGAAAATTGGGCATCCAAGTGGGCTTAGTGAACTGATCATTACCACAAAGTCTCATCAAGATTGGGTGAAAAAATGTTTGCCGAGATTTCAGAAAACCAGTACTTTTGGACGCTTGGCACACCTTTCCAATGAAAATGTCTTTAGGCAGTCTCCGTTTAGGGCTGCTTCAAGAGGAAACAAACCATAGAGACAGAACTTAGAACTACTTTATTTTGTCAATTTTCAAAGAGCTAACACTAACCGTGTTTCATTTAGAGTTCCCAACACATCTATCTATATAGGAGAAAACAGAGTGAAACCTAAAAATTCAGACTCTTACTGGAAACGAACGCTTCAACCTAGAAGAGTGAAAATTGGGCAGCCAAGTGGGCTTAGTGAACTGATCATTACCACAAAGTCTCATCAAGATTGGGTGAAAAAATGTTTGCCGAGATTTCAGAAAACCAGTACTTTTGGACGCTTGGCACACCTTTCCAATGAAAATGTCTTTAGGCAGTCTCCGTTTAGGGCTGCTTCAAGAGGAAACAAACCATAGAGACAGAACTTAGAAATACTTTATTTTGTCAATTTTCAAAGAGCTAGCACAAACCGTGTTTCATTTAGAGTTCCCAACACATCTATCTATATAGGAGAAAACAGAGTGAAACCTAAAAATTCAAACTCTTACTGGAAACGAACGCTTCAACCTAGAAGAGTGAAAATTGGGCAGCCAAGTGGGCTTAGTGAACTGATCATTACCACAAAGTCTCATCAAGTTTGGGTGAAAAAATGTATGCCGAGATTTCAGAAAACCAGTACTTTTGGACGCTTGGCACACCTTTCCAATGAAAATGTCTTTAGGCAGTCTCCGTTTAGGGCTGCTTCAGGAGGAAACAAACCATAGAGACAGAACTTAGAACTACTTTATTTTGTCAATTTTCAAAGAGCTAGCACAAACCGTGTTTCATTTAGAGATCCCAACACATCTATCTATATAGGAGAAAAAAGAGTGAAACCTAAAAATTCAAACTCTTACTGGAAACGAACGCTTCAACCTAGAAGAGTGAAAATTGGGCAGCCAAGTGGGCTTAGTGAACTGATCATTACCACAAAGTCTCATCAAGATTAGGTGTAAAAATGTTTGCCGAGATTTCAGAAAACCAGTACTTTTAAACGCTTGGCACACCTTTCCAATGAAAATGTCTTTAGGCAGTCTCCGTTTAGGGCTGCTTCAAGAGGAAACAAACCATAGAGAAAGAACTTAGAACTACTTTATTTTGTCAATTTTCAAAGAGCTAGCACAAACCGTGTTTCATTTAGAGATCCCAACACATCTATCTATATAGGAGAAAACAGAGTGAAACCTAAAAATTCAAACTCTTACTGGAAACGAACGCTTCAACCTAGAAGAGTGAAAATTGGGCAGCCAAGTGGGCTTAGTGAACTGATCATTACCACAAAGTCTCATCAAGATTGGGTGAAAAAATGTTTGCCGAGATTTCAGAAAACCAGTACTTTTGGACGCTTGGCACACCTTTCCAATGAAAATGTCTTTAGGCAGTCTCGCTTAGGGCTGCTTCAGGAGGAAACAAACCATAGAGACAGAACTTAGAACTACTTTATTTTGTCAATTTTCAAAGAGTTAACACAAACCGTGTTTCATTTAGAGTTCCCAACACATCTATCTATATAGGAGAAAACAGAGTGAAACCTAAAAATTCAGACTCTTACTGGAAACGAACGCTTCAACCCAGAACAGTGAAAATTGGGCAGCCAAGTGGGCTTAGTGAACTGATCATTACCACAAACTCTCATCAAGATTGGGTGAAAAAATGTTTGCCGAGATTTCAGAAAACCAGTACTTTTGGACGCTTGGCACACCTTTCCAATGAAAATGTCTTTAGGCAGTCTCCGTTTAGGGCTGCTTCAAGAGGAAACAAACCATAGAGACAGAACTTAGAACTACTTTATTTTGTCAATTTTCCAAGAGCTAGCACAAACCGTGTTTCATTTAGAGTTCCCAACACATCTATCTATATAGGAGAAAACAGAGTGAAACCTAAATATTCAAACTCTTACTGGAAACGAACGCTTCAACCTAGAAGAGTGAAAATTGGGCAGCCAAGTGGGCTTAGTGAACTGATCATTACCACAAAGTCTCATCAAGATTGGGTGAAAAAATGTTTGCCGAGATTTCAGAAAACCAGTACTTTTGGACGCTTGGCACACCTTTCCAATGAAAATGTCTTTAGGCAGGCTCCGCTTAGGGCTGCTTCAAGAGGAAACAAACCATAGAGACAGAACTTAGAACTACTTTACTTTGTCAATTTTCAAAGAGCTAGCACAAACCGTGTTTCATTTAGAGATCCCAACACATCTATCTATATAGGAGAAAACAGAGTGAAACCTAAAAATTCAAACTCTTACTGGAAACGAACGCTTCAACCTAGAAGAGTGAAAATTGGGCAGCCAAGTGGGCTTAGTGAACTGATCATTACCACAAAGTCTCATCAAGATTGGGTGAAAAAATGTTTGCCGAGATTTCAGAAAACCAGTACTTTTGGACGCTTGGCACACCTTTCCAATGAAAATGTCTTTAGGCAGGCTCCGCTTAGGGCTGCTTCAAGAGGAAACAAACCATAGAGACAGAACTTAGAACTACTTTACTTTGTCAATTTTCAAAGAGCTAGCACAAACCGTGTTTCATTTAGAGATCCCAACACATCTATCTATATAGGAGAAAACAGAGTGAAACCTAAAAATTCAGACTCTTACTGGAAACGAACGCTTCAACCTAGAAGAGTGAAAATTGGGCAGCCAAGTGGGCTTAGTGAACTGATCATTACCACAAAGTCTCATCAAGATTGGGTGAAAAAATGTTTGCCGAGATTTCAGAAAACCAGAACTTTTGGACGCTTGGCACACCTTTCCAATGAAAATGTCTTTAGGCAGTCTCGCTTAGGGCTGCTTCAGGAGGAAACAAACCATAGAGACAGAACTTAGAACTACTTTATTTTGTCAATTTTCAAAGAGTTAACACAAACCGTGTTTCATTTAGAGTTCCCAACACATCTATCTATATAGGAGAAAACAGAGTGAAACCTAAAAATTCAGACTCTTACTGGAAACGAACGCTTCAACCCAGAACAGTGAAAATTGGGCAGCCAAGAGGGCTTAGTGAACTGATCATTACCACAAAGTCTCATCAAGATTGGGTGAAAAAATGTTTGCCGAGAATTCAGAAAACCAGTACTTTTGGACGCTTGGCACACCTTTCCAATGAAAATGTCTTTAGGCAGTCTCCGTTTAGGGCTGCTTCAAGAGGAAACAAACCATAGAGACAGAACTTAGAACTACTTTATTTTGTCAATTTTCCAAGAGCTAGCACAAACCGTGTTTCATTTAGAGTTCCCAACACATCTATCTATATAGGAGAAAACAGAGTGAAACCTAAAAATTCAAACTCTTACTGGAAACGAACGCTTCAACCTAGAAGAGTGAAAATTGGGCAGCCAAGTGGGCTTAGTGAACTGATCATTACCACAAAGTCTCATCAAGATTGGGTGAAAAAATGTTTGCCGAGATTTCAGAAAACCAGTACTTTTGGACGCTTGGCACACCTTTCCAATGAAAATGTCTTTAGGCAGTCTCCGCTTAGGGCTGCTTCAAGAGGAAACAAACTATAGAGACAGAACTTAGAACTACTTTACTTTGTCAATTTTCCAAGAGCCAGCACAAACCGTGTTTCATTTAGAGATCCCAACACATCTATCTATATAGGAGAAAACAGAGTGAAACCTAAAAATTCAAACTCTTACTGGAAACGAACGCTTCAACCTAGAAGAGTGAAAATTGGGCAGCCAAGTGGGCTTAGTGAACTGATCATTACCACAAAGTCTCATCAAGATTGGGTGAAAAAATGTTTGCCGAGATTTCAGAAAACCAGTACTTTTGGACGCTTGGCACACCTTTCCAATGAAAATGTCTTTAGGCAGTCTCGCTTAGGGCTGCTTCAAGAGGAAACAAACCATAGAGACAGAACTTAGAACTACTTTATTTTGTCAATTTTCCAAGAGCTAGCACAAACCGTGTTTCATTTAGAGTTCCCAACACATCTATCTATATAGGAGAAAACAGAGTGAAACCTAAAAATTCAAACTCTTACTGGAAACGAACGCTTCAACCTAGAAGAGTGAAAATTGGGCAGCCAAGTGGGCTTAGTGAACTGATCATTACCACAAAGTCTCATCAAGATTGGGTGAAAAAATGTTTGCCGAGATTTCAGAAAACCAGTACTTTTGGACGCTTGGCACACCTTTCCAATGAAAATGTCTTTAGGCAGTCTCCGCTTAGGGCTGCTTCAAGAGGAAACAAACCATAGAGACAGAACTTAGAACTACTTTACTTTGTCAATTTTCAAAGAGCTAGCACAAACCGTGTTTCATTTAGAGATCCCAACACATCTATCTATATAGGAGAAAACAGAGTGAAACCTAAAAATTCAAACTCTTACTGGAAACGAACGCTTCAACCTAGAAGAGTGAAAATTGGGCAGCCAAGTGGGCTTAGTGAACTGATCATTACCACAAAGTCTCATCAAGATTGGGTGAAAAAATGTTTGCCGAGATTTCAGAAAACCAGAACTTTTGAACGCTTGGCACACCTTTCCAATGAAAATGTCTTTAGGCAGTCTCCGCTTAGGGCTGCTTCAGGAGGAAACAAACCATAGAGACAGAACTTAGAACTACTTTATTTTGTCAATTTTCAAAGAGCTAGCACAAACCGTGTTTCATTTAGAGTTCCCAACACATCTATCTATATAGGAGAAAACAGAGTGAAACCTAAAAATTCAAACTCTTACTGGAAACGAACGCTTCAACCTAGAAGAGTGAAAATTGGGCAGCCAAGTGGGCTTAGTGAACTGATCATTACCACAAAGTCTCATCAAGATTGGGTGAAAAAATGTTTGCCGAGATTTCAGAAAACCAGAACTTTTGAACGCTTGGCACACCTTTCCAATGAAAATGTCTTTAGGCAGTCTCGCTTAGGGCTGCTTCAGGAGGAAACAAACCATAGAGACAGAACTTAGAACTACTTTATTTTGTCAATTTTCAAAGAGCTAGCACAAACCGTGTTTCATTTAGAGTTCCCAACACATCTATCTATATAGGAGAAAACAGAGTGAAACCTAAAAATTCAAACTCTTACTGGAAACGAACGCTTCAACCTAGAAGAGTGAAAATTGGGCAGCCAAGTGGGCTTAGTGAACTGATCATTACCACAAAGTCTCATCAAGATTGGGTGAAAAAATGTTTGCCGAGATTTCAGAAAACCAGTACTTTTGGACGCTTGGCACACCTTTCCAATGAAAATGTCTTTAGGCAGTCTCCGTTTAGGGCTGCTTCAAGAGGAAACAAACCATAGAGACAGAACTTAGAACTACTTTATTTTGTCATTTTTCCAAGAGCTAGTACAAACCGTGTTTCATTTAGAGTTCCCAACACATCTATCTATATAGGAGAAAACAGAGTGAAACCTAAAAATTCAAACTCTTACTGGAAACGAACGCTTCAACCTAGAAGAGTGAAAATTGGGCAGCCAAGTGGGCTTAGTGAACTGATCATTACCACAAAGTCTCATCAAGATTGGGTGAAAAAATGTTTGCCGAGATTTCAGAAAACCAGTACTTTTGGACGCTTGGCACACCTTTCCAATGAAAATGTCTTTAGGCAGTCTCGCTTAGGGCTGCTTCAAGAGGAAACAAACCATAGAGACAGAACTTAGAACTACTTTATTTTGTCAATTTTCCAAGAGCTAGCACAAACCGTGTTTCATTTAGAGTTCCCAACACATCTATCTATATAGGAGAAAACAGAGTGAAACCTAAAAATTCAAACTCTTACTGGAAACGAACGCTTCAACCTAGAAGAGTGAAAATTGGGCAGCCAAGTGGGCTTAGTGAACTGATCATTACCACAAAGTCTCATCAAGATTGGGTGAAAAAATGTTTGCCGAGATTTCAGAAAACCAGTACTTTTGGACGCTTGGCACACCTTTCCAATGAAAATGTCTTTAGGCAGTCTCCGCTTAGGGCTGCTTCAAGAGGAAACAAACCATAGAGACAGAACTTAGAACTACTTTACTTTGTCAATTTTCAAAGAGCTAGCACAAACCGTGTTTCATTTAGAGATCCCAACACATCTATCTATATAGGAGAAAACAGAGTGAAACCTAAAAATTCAAACTCTTACTGGAAACGAACGCTTCAACCTAGAAGAGTGAAAATTGGGCAGCCAAGTGGGCTTAGTGAACTGATCATTACCACAAAGTCTCATCAAGATTGGGTGAAAAAATGTTTGCCGAGATTTCAGAAAACCAGAACTTTTGAACGCTTGGCACACCTTTCCAATGAAAATGTCTTTAGGCAGTCTCCGCTTAGGGCTGCTTCAGGAGGAAACAAACCATAGAGACAGAACTTAGAACTACTTTATTTTGTCAATTTTCAAAGAGCTAGCACAAACCGTGTTTCATTTAGAGTTCCCAACACATCTATCTATATAGGAGAAAACAGAGTGAAACCTAAAAATTCAAACTCTTACTGGAAACGAACGCTTCAACCTAGAAGAGTGAAAATTGGGCAGCCAAGTGGGCTTAGTGAACTGATCATTACCACAAAGTCTCATCAAGATTGGGTGAAAAAATGTTTGCCGAGATTTCAGAAAACCAGAACTTTTGAACGCTTGGCACACCTTTCCAATGAAAATGTCTTTAGGCAGTCTCGCTTAGGGCTGCTTCAGGAGGAAACAAACCATAGAGACAGAACTTAGAACTACTTTATTTTGTCAATTTTCAAAGAGCTAGCACAAACCGTGTTTCATTTAGAGTTCCCAACACATCTATCTATATAGGAGAAAACAGAGTGAAACCTAAAAATTCAAACTCTTACTGGAAACGAACGCTTCAACCTAGAAGAGTGAAAATTGGGCAGCCAAGTGGGCTTAGTGAACTGATCATTACCACAAAGTCTCATCAAGTTTGGGTGAAAAAATGTATGCCGAGATTTCAGAAAACCAGTACTTTTGGACGCTTGGCACACCTTTCCAATGAAAATGTCTTTAGGCAGTCTCCGTTTAGGGCTGCTTCAGGAGGAAACAAACCATAGAGACAGAACTTAGAACTACTTTATTTTGTCAATTTTCAAAGAGCTAGCACAAACCGTGTTTCATTTAGAGATCCCAACACATCTATCTATATAGGAGAAAAAAGAGTGAAACCTAAAAATTCAAACTCTTACTGGAAACGAACGCTTCAACCTAGAAGAGTGAAAATTGGGCAGCCAAGTGGGCTTAGTGAACTGATCATTACCACAAAGTCTCATCAAGATTGGGTGAAAAAATGTTTGCCGAGATTTCAGAAAACCAGTACTTTTGGACGCTTGGCACACCTTTCCAATGAAAATGTCTTTAGGCAGGCTCCGCTTAGGGCTGCTTCAAGAGGAAACAAACCATAGAGACAGAACTTAGAACTACTTTACTTTGTCAATTTTCAAAGAGCTAGCACAAACCGTGTTTCATTTAGAGATCCCAACACATCTATCTATATAGGAGAAAACAGAGTGAAACCTAAAAATTCAAACTCTTACTGGAAACGAACGCTTCAACCTAGAAGAGTGAAAATTGGGCAGCCAAGTGGGCTTAGTGAACTGATCATTACCACAAAGTCTCATCAAGATTGGGTGAAAAAATGTTTGCCGAGATTTCAGAAAACCAGAACTTTTGGACGCTTGGCACACCTTTCCAATGAAAATGTCTTTAGGCAGTCTCGCTTAGGGCTGCTTCAGGAGGAAACAAACCATAGAGACAGAACTTAGAACTACTTTATTTTGTCAATTTTCAAAGAGTTAACACAAACCGTGTTTCATTTAGAGTTCCCAACACATCTATCTATATAGGAGAAAACAGAGTGAAACCTAAAAATTCAGACTCTTACTGGAAACGAACGCTTCAACCCAGAACAGTGAAAATTGGGCAGCCAAGAGGGCTTAGTGAACTGATCATTACCACAAAGTCTCATCAAGATTGGGTGAAAAAATGTTTGCCGAGAATTCAGAAAACCAGTACTTTTGGACGCTTGGCACACCTTTCCAATGAAAATGTCTTTAGGCAGTCTCCGTTTAGGGCTGCTTCAAGAGGAAACAAACCATAGAGACAGAACTTAGAACTACTTTATTTTGTCAATTTTCCAAGAGCTAGCACAAACCGTGTTTCATTTAGAGTTCCCAACACATCTATCTATATAGGAGAAAACAGAGTGAAACCTAAAAATTCAAACTCTTACTGGAAACGAACGCTTCAACCTAGAAGAGTGAAAATTGGGCAGCCAAGTGGGCTTAGTGAACTGATCATTACCACAAAGTCTCATCAAGATTGGGTGAAAAAATGTTTGCCGAGATTTCAGAAAACCAGTACTTTTGGACGCTTGGCACACCTTTCCAATGAAAATGTCTTTAGGCAGTCTCCGTTTAGGGCTGCTTCAAGAGGAAACAAACCATAGAGACAGAACTTAGAACTACTTTATTTTGTCATTTTTCCAAGAGCTAGTACAAACCGTGTTTCATTTAGAGTTCCCAACACATCTATCTATATAGGAGAAAACAGAGTGAAACCTAAAAATTCAAACTCTTACTGGAAACGAACGCTTCAACCTAGAAGAGTGAAAATTGGGCAGCCAAGTGGGCTTAGTGAACTGATCATTACCACAAAGTCTCATCAAGATTGGGTGAAAAAATGTTTGCCGAGATTTCAGAAAACCAGTACTTTTGGACGCTTGGCACACCTTTCCAATGAAAATGTCTTTAGGCAGTCTCGCTTAGGGCTGCTTCAAGAGGAAACAAACCATAGAGACAGAACTTAGAACTACTTTATTTTGTCAATTTTCCAAGAGCTAGCACAAACCGTGTTTCATTTAGAGTTCCCAACACATCTATCTATATAGGAGAAAACAGAGTGAAACCTAAAAATTCAAACTCTTACTGGAAACGAACGCTTCAACCTAGAAGAGTGAAAATTGGGCAGCCAAGTGGGCTTAGTGAACTGATCATTACCACAAAGTCTCATCAAGATTGGGTGAAAAAATGTTTGCCGAGATTTCAGAAAACCAGTACTTTTGGACGCTTGGCACACCTTTCCAATGAAAATGTCTTTAGGCAGTCTCCGCTTAGGGCTGCTTCAAGAGGAAACAAACCATAGAGACAGAACTTAGAACTACTTTACTTTGTCAATTTTCAAAGAGCTAGCACAAACCGTGTTTCATTTAGAGATCCCAACACATCTATCTATATAGGAGAAAACAGAGTGAAACCTAAAAATTCAAACTCTTACTGGAAACGAATGCTTCAACCTAGAAGAGTGAAAATTGGGCAGCCAAGTGGGCTTAGTGAACTGATCATTACCACAAAGTCTCATCAAGATTGGGTGAAAAAATGTTTGCCGAGATTTCAGAAAACCAGAACTTTTGGACGCTTGGCACACCTTTCCAATGAAAATGTCTTTAGGCAGTCTCGCTTAGGGCTGCTTCAGGAGGAAACAAACCATAGAGACAGAACTTAGAACTACTTTATTTTGTCAATTTTCAAAGAGCTAGCACAAACCGTGTTTCATTTAGAGTTCCCAACACATCTATCTATATAGGAGAAAACAGAGTGAAACCTAAAAATTCAAACTCTTACTGGAAACGAACGCTTCAACCTAGAAGAGTGAAAATTGGGCAGCCAAGTGGGCTTAGTGAACTGATCATTACCACAAAGTCTCATCAAGTTTGGGTGAAAAAATGTATGCCGAGATTTCAGAAAACCAGTACTTTTGGACGCTTGGCACACCTTTCCAATGAAAATGTCTTTAGGCAGTCTCCGTTTAGGGCTGCTTCAGGAGGAAACAAACCATAGAGACAGAACTTAGAACTACTTTATTTTGTCAATTTTCAAAGAGCTAGCACAAACCGTGTTTCATTTAGAGATCCCAACACATCTATCTATATAGGAGAAAAAAGAGTGAAACCTAAAAATTCAAACTCTTACTGGAAACGAACGCTTCAACCTAGAAGAGTGAAAATTGGGCAGCCAAGTGGGCTTAGTGAACTGATCATTACCACAAAGTCTCATCAAGATTGGGTGAAAAAATGTTTGCCGAGATTTCAGAAAACCAGAACTTTTGGACGCTTGGCACACCTTTCCAATGAAAATGTCTTTAGGCAGTCTCGCTTAGGGCTGCTTCAGGAGGAAACAAACCATAGAGACAGAACTTAGAACTACTTTATTTTGTCAATTTTCAAAGAGTTAACACAAACCGTGTTTCATTTAGAGTTCCCAACACATCTATCTATATAGGAGAAAACAGAGTGAAACCTAAAAATTCAGACTCTTACTGGAAACGAACGCTTCAACCCAGAACAGTGAAAATTGGGCAGCCAAGAGGGCTTAGTGAACTGATCATTACCACAAAGTCTCATCAAGATTGGGTGAAAAAATGTTTGCCGAGATTTCAGAAAACCAGTACTTTTGGACGCTTGGCACACCTTTACAATGAAAATGTCTTTAGGCAGTCTCCGTTTAGGGCTGCTTCAAGAGGAAACAAACCATAGAGACAGAACTTAGAACTACTTTATTTTGTCAATTTTCCAAGAGCTAGCACAAACCGTGTTTCATTTAGAGTTCCCAACACATCTATCTATATAGGAGAAAACAGAGTGAAACCTAAAAATTCAAACTCTTACTGGAAACGAACGCTTCAACCTAGAAGAGTGAAAATTGGGCAGCCAAGTGGGCTTAGTGAACTGATCATTACCACAAAGTCTCATCAAGATTGGGTGAAAAAATGTTTGCCGAGATTTCAGAAAACCAGTACTTTTGGACGCTTGGCACACCTTTCCAATGAAAATGTCTTTAGGCAGTCTCCGCTTAGGGCTGCTTGAAGAGGAAACAAACTATAGAGACAGAACTTAGAACTACTTTACTTTGTCAATTTTCAAAGAGCCAGCACAAACCGTGTTTCATTTAGAGATCCCAACACATCTATCTATATAGGAGAAAACAGAGTGAAACCTAAAAATTCAAACTCTTACTGGAAACGAACGCTTCAACCTAGAAGAGTGAAAATTGGGCAGCCAAGTGGGCTTAGTGAACTGATCATTACCACAAAGTCTCATCAAGATTGGGTGAAAAAATGTTTGCCGAGATTTCAGAAAACCAGTACTTTTGGACGCTTGGCACACCTTTCCAATGAAAATGTCTTTAGGCAGTCTCCGTTTAGGGCTGCTTCAAGAGGAAACAAACCATAGAGACAGAACTTAGAACTACTTTATTTTGTCATTTTTCCAAGAGCTAGCACAAACCGTGTTTCATTTAGAGTTCCCAACACATCTATCTATATAGGAGAAAACAGAGTGAAACCTAAAAATTCAAACTCTTACTGGAAACGAACGCTTCAACCTAGAAGAGTGAAAATTGGGCAGCCAAGTGGGCTTAGTGAACTGATCATTACCACAAAGTCTCATCAAGATTGGGTGAAAAAATGTTTGCCGAGATTTCAGAAAACCAGTACTTTTGGACGCTTGGCACACCTTTCCAATGAAAATGTCTTTAGGCAGTCTCGCTTAGGGCTGCTTCAAGAGGAAACAAACCATAGAGACAGAACTTAGAACTACTTTATTTTGTCAATTTTCCAAGAGCTAGCACAAACCGTGTTTCATTTAGAGTTCCCAACACATCTATCTATATAGGAGAAAACAGAGTGAAACCTAAAAATTCAAACTCTTACTGGAAACGAACGCTTCAACCTAGAAGAGTGAAAATTGGGCAGCCAAGTGGGCTTAGTGAACTGATCATTACCACAAAGTCTCATCAAGATTGGGTGAAAAAATGTTTGCCGAGATTTCAGAAAACCAGTACTTTTGGACGCTTGGCACACCTTTCCAATGAAAATGTCTTTAGGCAGTCTCCGCTTAGGGCTGCTTCAAGAGGAAACAAACCATAGAGACAGAACTTAGAACTACTTTACTTTGTCAATTTTCAAAGAGCTAGCACAAACCGTGTTTCATTTAGAGATCCCAACACATCTATCTATATAGGAGAAAACAGAGTGAAACCTAAAAATTCAAACTCTTACTGGAAACGAATGCTTCAACCTAGAAGAGTGAAAATTGGGCAGCCAAGTGGGCATAGTGAACTGATCATTACCACAAAGTCTCATCAAGATTGGGTGAAAAAATGTTTGCCGAGATTTCAGAAAACCAGAACTTTTGGACGCTTGGCACACCTTTCCAATGAAAATGTCTTTAGGCAGTCTCGCTTAGGGCTGCTTCAGGAGGAAACAAACCATAGAGACAGAACTTAGAACTACTTTATTTTGTCAATTTTCAAAGAGCTAGCACAAACCGTGTTTCATTTAGAGTTCCCAACACATCTATCTATATAGGAGAAAACAGAGTGAAACCTAAAAATTCAAACTCTTACTGGAAACGAACGCTTCAACCTAGAAGAGTGAAAATTGGGCAGCCAAGTGGGCTTAGTGAACTGATCATTACCACAAAGTCTCATCAAGATTGGGTGAAAAAATGTTTGCCGAGATTTCAGAAAACCAGTACTTTTGGACGCTTGGCACACCTTTCCAATGAAAATGTCTTTAGGCAGTCTCCGTTTAGGGCTGCTTCAAGAGGAAACAAACCATAGAGACAGAACTTAGAACTACTTTATTTTGTCAATTTTCCAAGAGCTAGCACAAACCGTGTTTCATTTAGAGTTCCCAACACATCTATCTATATAGGAGAAAACAGAGTGAAACCTAAAAATTCAAACTCTTACTGGAAACGAACGCTTCAACCTAGAAGAGTGAAAATTGGGCAGCCAAGTGGGCTTAGTGAACTGATCATTACCACAAAGTCTCATCAAGATTGGGTGAAAAAATGTTTGCCGAGATTTCAGAAAACCAGTACTTTTGGACGCTTGGCACACCTTTCCAATGAAAATGTCTTTAGGCAGGCTCCGCTTAGGGCTGCTTCAAGAGGAAACAAACCATAGAGACAGAACTTAGAACTACTTTACTTTGTCAATTTTCAAAGAGCTAGCACAAACCGTGTTTCATTTAGAGATCCCAACACATCTATCTATATAGGAGAAAACAGAGTGAAACCTAAAAATTCAAACTCTTACTGGAAACGAACGCTTCAACCTAGAAGAGTGAAAATTGGGCAGCCAAGTGGGCTTAGTGAACTGATCATTACCACAAAGTCTCATCAAGATTGGGTGAAAAAATGTTTGCCGAGATTTCAGAAAACCAGTACTTTTGGACGCTTGGCACACCTTTCCAATGAAAATGTCTTTAGGCAGGCTCCGCTTAGGGCTGCTTCAAGAGGAAACAAACCATAGAGACAGAACTTAGAACTACTTTACTTTGTCAATTTTCAAAGAGCTAGCACAAACCGTGTTTCATTTAGAGATCCCAACACATCTATCTATATAGGAGAAAACAGAGTGAAACCTAAAAATTCAAACTCTTACTGGAAACGAACGCTTCAACCTAGAAGAGTGAAAATTGGGCAGCCAAGTGGGCTTAGTGAACTGATCATTACCACAAAGTCTCATCAAGATTGGGTGAAAAAATGTTTGCCGAGATTTCAGAAAACCAGAACTTTTGGACGCTTGGCACACCTTTCCAATGAAAATGTCTTTAGGCAGTCTCGCTTAGGGCTGCTTCAGGAGGAAACAAACCATAGAGACAGAACTTAGAACTACTTTATTTTGTCAATTTTCAAAGAGTTAACACAAACCGTGTTTCATTTAGAGTTCCCAACACATCTATCTATATAGGAGAAAACAGAGTGAAACCTAAAAATTCAGACTCTTACTGGAAACGAACGCTTCAACCCAGAACAGTGAAAATTGGGCAGCCAAGAGGGCTTAGTGAACTGATCATTACCACAAAGTCTCATCAAGATTGGGTGAAAAAATGTTTGCCGAGAATTCAGAAAACCAGTACTTTTGGACGCTTGGCACACCTTTCCAATGAAAATGTCTTTAGGCAGTCTCCGTTTAGGGCTGCTTCAAGAGGAAACAAACCATAGAGACAGAACTTAGAACTACTTTATTTTGTCATTTTTCCAAGAGCTAGCACAAACCGTGTTTCATTTAGAGTTCCCAACACATCTATCTATATAGGAGAAAACAGAGTGAAACCTAAAAATTCAAACTCTTACTGGAAACGAACGCTTCAACCTAGAAGAGTGAAAATTGGGCAGCCAAGTGGGCTTAGTGAACTGATCATTACCACAAAGTCTCATCAAGATTGGGTGAAAAAATGTTTGCCGAGATTTCAGAAAACCAGTACTTTTGGACGCTTGGCACACCTTTCCAATGAAAATGTCTTTAGGCAGTCTCGCTTAGGGCTGCTTCAAGAGGAAACAAACCATAGAGACAGAACTTAGAACTACTTTATTTTGTCAATTTTCCAAGAGCTAGCACAAACCGTGTTTCATTTAGAGTTCCCAACACATCTATCTATATAGGAGAAAACAGAGTGAAACCTAAAAATTCAAACTCTTACTGGAAACGAACGCTTCAACCTAGAAGAGTGAAAATTGGGCAGCCAAGTGGGCTTAGTGAACTGATCATTACCACAAAGTCTCATCAAGATTGGGTGAAAAAATGTTTGCCGAGATTTCAGAAAACCAGTACTTTTGGACGCTTGGCACACCTTTCCAATGAAAATGTCTTTAGGCAGTCTCGCTTAGGGCTGCTTCAAGAGGAAACAAACCATAGAGACAGAACTTAGAACTACTTTATTTTGTCAATTTTCCAAGAGCTAGCACAAACCGTGTTTCATTTAGAGTTCCCAACACATCTATCTATATAGGAGAAAACAGAGTGAAACCTAAAAATTCAAACTCTTACTGGAAACGAACGCTTCAACCTAGAAGAGTGAAAATTGGGCAGCCAAGTGGGCTTAGTGAACTGATCATTACCACAAAGTCTCATCAAGATTGGGTGAAAAAATGTTTGCCGAGATTTCAGAAAACCAGTACTTTTGGACGCTTGGCACACCTTTCCAATGAAAATGTCTTTAGGCAGTCTCCGCTTAGGGCTGCTTCAAGAGGAAACAAACCATAGAGACAGAACTTAGAACTACTTTACTTTGTCAATTTTCAAAGAGCTAGCACAAACCGTGTTTCATTTAGAGATCCCAACACATCTATCTATATAGGAGAAAACAGAGTGAAACCTAAAAATTCAAACTCTTACTGGAAACGAATGCTTCAACCTAGAAGAGTGAAAATTGGGCAGCCAAGTGGGCATAGTGAACTGATCATTACCACAAAGTCTCATCAAGATTGGGTGAAAAAATGTTTGCCGAGATTTCAGAAAACCAGAACTTTTGGACGCTTGGCACACCTTTCCAATGAAAATGTCTTTAGGCAGTCTCGCTTAGGGCTGCTTCAGGAGGAAACAAACCATAGAGACAGAACTTAGAACTACTTTATTTTGTCAATTTTCAAAGAGCTAGCACAAACCGTGTTTCATTTAGAGTTCCCAACACATCTATCTATATAGGAGAAAACAGAGTGAAACCTAAAAATTCAAACTCTTACTGGAAACGAACGCTTCAACCTAGAAGAGTGAAAATTGGGCAGCCAAGTGGGCTTAGTGAACTGATCATTACCACAAAGTCTCATCAAGATTGGGTGAAAAAATGTTTGCCGAGATTTCAGAAAACCAGTACTTTTGGACGCTTGGCACACCTTTCCAATGAAAATGTCTTTAGGCAGTCTCCGTTTAGGGCTGCTTCAAGAGGAAACAAACCATAGAGACAGAACTTAGAACTACTTTATTTTGTCAATTTTCCAAGAGCTAGCACAAACCGTGTTTCATTTAGAGTTCCCAACACATCTATCTATATAGGAGAAAACAGAGTGAAACCTAAAAATTCAAACTCTTACTGGAAACGAACGCTTCAACCTAGAAGAGTGAAAATTGGGCAGCCAAGTGGGCTTAGTGAACTGATCATTACCACAAAGTCTCATCAAGATTGGGTGAAAAAATGTTTGCCGAGATTTCAGAAAACCAGTACTTTTGGACGCTTGGCACACCTTTCCAATGAAAATGTCTTTAGGCAGGCTCCGCTTAGGGCTGCTTCAAGAGGAAACAAACCATAGAGACAGAACTTAGAACTACTTTACTTTGTCAATTTTCAAAGAGCTAGCACAAACCGTGTTTCATTTAGAGATCCCAACACATCTATCTATATAGGAGAAAACAGAGTGAAACCTAAAAATTCAAACTCTTACTGGAAACGAACGCTTCAACCTAGAAGAGTGAAAATTGGGCAGCCAAGTGGGCTTAGTGAACTGATCATTACCACAAAGTCTCATCAAGATTGGGTGAAAAAATGTTTGCCGAGATTTCAGAAAACCAGTACTTTTGGACGCTTGGCACACCTTTCCAATGAAAATGTCTTTAGGCAGGCTCCGCTTAGGGCTGCTTCAAGAGGAAACAAACCATAGAGACAGAACTTAGAACTACTTTACTTTGTCAATTTTCAAAGAGCTAGCACAAACCGTGTTTCATTTAGAGATCCCAACACATCTATCTATATAGGAGAAAACAGAGTGAAACCTAAAAATTCAAACTCTTACTGGAAACGAACGCTTCAACCTAGAAGAGTGAAAATTGGGCAGCCAAGTGGGCTTAGTGAACTGATCATTACCACAAAGTCTCATCAAGATTGGGTGAAAAAATGTTTGCCGAGATTTCAGAAAACCAGAACTTTTGGACGCTTGGCACACCTTTCCAATGAAAATGTCTTTAGGCAGTCTCGCTTAGGGCTGCTTCAGGAGGAAACAAACCATAGAGACAGAACTTAGAACTACTTTATTTTGTCAATTTTCAAAGAGTTAACACAAACCGTGTTTCATTTAGAGTTCCCAACACATCTATCTATATAGGAGAAAACAGAGTGAAACCTAAAAATTCAGACTCTTACTGGAAACGAACGCTTCAACCCAGAACAGTGAAAATTGGGCAGCCAAGAGGGCTTAGTGAACTGATCATTACCACAAAGTCTCATCAAGATTGGGTGAAAAAATGTTTGCCGAGAATTCAGAAAACCAGTACTTTTGGACGCTTGGCACACCTTTCCAATGAAAATGTCTTTAGGCAGTCTCCGTTTAGGGCTGCTTCAAGAGGAAACAAACCATAGAGACAGAACTTAGAACTACTTTATTTTGTCAATTTTCCAAGAGCTAGCACAAACCGTGTTTCATTTAGAGATCCCAACACATCTATCTATATAGGAGAAAAAAGAGTGAAACCTAAAAATTCAAACTCTTACTGGAAACGAACGCTTCAACCTAGAAGAGTGAAAATTGGGCAGCCAAGTGGGCTTAGTGAACTGATCATTACCACAAAGTCTCATCAAGATTGGGTGAAAAAATGTTTGCCGAGATTTCAGAAAACCAGTACTTTTGGACGCTTGGCACACCTTTCCAATGAAAATGTCTTTAGGCAGTCTCGCTTAGGGCTGCTTCAGGAGGAAACAAACCATAGAGACAGAACTTAGAACTACTTTATTTTGTCAATTTTCAAAGAGTTAACACAAACCGTGTTTCATTTAGAGTTCCCAACACATCTATCTATATAGGAGAAAACAGAGTGAAACCTAAAAATTCAGACTCTTACTGGAAACGAACGCTTCAACCCAGAACAGTGAAAATTGGGCAGCCAAGTGGGCTTAGTGAACTGATCATTACCACAAAGTCTCATCAAGATTGGGTGAAAAAATGTTTGCCGAGATTTCAGAAAACCAGTACTTTTGGACGCTTGGCACACCTTTCCAATGAAAATGTCTTTAGGCAGTCTCCGTTTAGGGCTGCTTCAAGAGGAAACAAACCATAGAGACAGAACTTAGAACTACTTTATTTTGTCAATTTTCCAAGAGCTAGCACAAACCGTGTTTCATTTAGAGTTCCCAACACATCTATCTATATAGGAGAAAACAGAGTGAAACCTAAAAATTCAAACTCTTACTGGAAACGAATGCTTCAACCTAGAAGAGTGAAAATTGGGCAGCCAAGTGGGCTTAGTGAACTGATCATTACCACAAAGTCTCATCAAGATTGGGTGAAAAAATGTTTGCCGAGATTTCAGAAAACCAGTACTTTTGGACGCTTGGCACACCTTTCCAATGAAAATGTCTTTAGGCAGGCTCCGCTTAGGGCTGCTTCAAGAGGAAACAAACCATAGAGACAGAACTTAGAACTACTTTACTTTGTCAATTTTCAAAGAGCTAGCACAAACCGTGTTTCATTTAGAGATCCCAACACATCTATCTATATAGGAGAAAACAGAGTGAAACCTAAAAATTCAAACTCTTACTGGAAACGAACGCTTCAACCTAGAAGAGTGAAAATTGGGCAGCCAAGTGGGCTTAGTGAACTGATCATTACCACAAAGTCTCATCAAGATTGGGTGAAAAAATGTTTGCCGAGATTTCAGAAAACCAGTACTTTTGGACGCTTGGCACACCTTTCCAATGAAAATGTCTTTAGGCAGGCTCCGCTTAGGGCTGCTTCAAGAGGAAACAAACCATAGAGACAGAACTTAGAACTACTTTACTTTGTCAATTTTCAAAGAGCTAGCACAAACCGTGTTTCATTTAGAGATCCCAACACATCTATCTATATAGGAGAAAACAGAGTGAAACCTAAAAATTCAAACTCTTACTGGAAACGAACGCTTCAACCTAGAAGAGTGAAAATTGGGCAGCCAAGTGGGCTTAGTGAACTGATCATTACCACAAAGTCTCATCAAGATTGGGTGAAAAAATGTTTGCCGAGATTTCAGAAAACCAGAACTTTTGGACGCTTGGCACACCTTTCCAATGAAAATGTCTTTAGGCAGTCTCGCTTAGGGCTGCTTCAGGAGGAAACAAACCATAGAGACAGAACTTAGAACTACTTTATTTTGTCAATTTTCAAAGAGTTAACACAAACCGTGTTTCATTTAGAGTTCCCAACACATCTATCTATATAGGAGAAAACAGAGTGAAACCTAAAAATTCAGACTCTTACTGGAAACGAACGCTTCAACCCAGAACAGTGAAAATTGGGCAGCCAAGAGGGCTTAGTGAACTGATCATTACCACAAAGTCTCATCAAGATTGGGTGAAAAAATGTTTGCCGAGAATTCAGAAAACCAGTACTTTTGGACGCTTGGCACACCTTTCCAATGAAAATGTCTTTAGGCAGTCTCCGTTTAGGGCTGCTTCAAGAGGAAACAAACCATAGAGACAGAACTTAGAACTACTTTATTTTGTCAATTTTCCAAGAGCTAGCACAAACCGTGTTTCATTTAGAGTTCCCAACACATCTATCTATATAGGAGAAAACAGAGTGAAACCTAAAAATTCAAACTCTTACTGGAAACGAACGCTTCAACCTAGAAGAGTGAAAATTGGGCAGCCAAGTGGGCTTAGTGAACTGATCATTACCACAAAGTCTCATCAAGATTGGGTGAAAAAATGTTTGCCGAGATTTCAGAAAACCAGTACTTTTGGACGCTTGGCACACCTTTCCAATGAAAATGTCTTTAGGCAGTCTCCGCTTAGGGCTGCTTCAAGAGGAAACAAACTATAGAGACAGAACTTAGAACTACTTTACTTTGTCAATTTTCAAAGAGCCAGCACAAACCGTGTTTCATTTAGAGATCCCAACACATCTATCTATATAGGAGAAAACAGAGTGAAACCTAAAAATTCAAACTCTTACTGGAAACGAACGCTTCAACCTAGAAGAGTGAAAATTGGGCAGCCAAGTGGGCTTAGTGAACTGATCATTACCACAAAGTCTCATCAAGATTGGGTGAAAAAATGTTTGCCGAGATTTCAGAAAACCAGTACTTTTGGACGCTTGGCACACCTTTCCAATGAAAATGTCTTTAGGCAGTCTCCGTTTAGGGCTGCTTCAAGAGGAAACAAACCATAGAGACAGAACTTAGAACTACTTTATTTTGTCATTTTTCCAAGAGCTAGCACAAACCGTGTTTCATTTAGAGTTCCCAACACATCTATCTATATAGGAGAAAACAGAGTGAAACCTAAAAATTCAAACTCTTACTGGAAACGAACGCTTCAACCTAGAAGAGTGAAAATTGGGCAGCCAAGTGGGCTTAGTGAACTGATCATTACCACAAAGTCTCATCAAGATTGGGTGAAAAAATGTTTGCCGAGATTTCAGAAAACCAGTACTTTTGGACGCTTGGCACACCTTTCCAATGAAAATGTCTTTAGGCAGTCTCGCTTAGGGCTGCTTCAAGAGGAAACAAACCATAGAGACAGAACTTAGAACTACTTTATTTTGTCAATTTTCCAAGAGCTAGCACAAACCGTGTTTCATTTAGAGTTCCCAACACATCTATCTATATAGGAGAAAACAGAGTGAAACCTAAAAATTCAAACTCTTACTGGAAACGAACGCTTCAACCTAGAAGAGTGAAAATTGGGCAGCCAAGTGGGCTTAGTGAACTGATCATTACCACAAAGTCTCATCAAGATTGGGTGAAAAAATGTTTGCCGAGATTTCAGAAAACCAGTACTTTTGGACGCTTGGCACACCTTTCCAATGAAAATGTCTTTAGGCAGTCTCCGCTTAGGGCTGCTTCAAGAGGAAACAAACCATAGAGACAGAACTTAGAACTACTTTACTTTGTCAATTTTCAAAGAGCTAGCACAAACCGTGTTTCATTTAGAGATCCCAACACATCTATCTATATAGGAGAAAACAGAGTGAAACCTAAAAATTCAAACTCTTACTGGAAACGAATGCTTCAACCTAGAAGAGTGAAAATTGGGCAGCCAAGTGGGCTTAGTGAACTGATCATTACCACAAAGTCTCATCAAGATTGGGTGAAAAAATGTTTGCCGAGATTTCAGAAAACCAGAACTTTTGGACGCTTGGCACACCTTTCCAATGAAAATGTCTTTAGGCAGTCTCGCTTAGGGCTGCTTCAGGAGGAAACAAACCATAGAGACAGAACTTAGAACTACTTTATTTTGTCAATTTTCAAAGAGCTAGCACAAACCGTGTTTCATTTAGAGTTCCCAACACATCTATCTATATAGGAGAAAACAGAGTGAAACCTAAAAATTCAAACTCTTACTGGAAACGAACGCTTCAACCTAGAAGAGTGAAAATTGGGCAGCCAAGTGGGCTTAGTGAACTGATCATTACCACAAAGTCTCATCAAGATTGGGTGAAAAAATGTTTGCCGAGATTTCAGAAAACCAGAACTTTTGGACGCTTGGCACACCTTTCCAATGAAAATGTCTTTAGGCAGTCTCGCTTAGGGCTGCTTCAGGAGGAAACAAACCATAGAGACAGAACTTAGAACTACTTTATTTTGTCAATTTTCAAAGAGTTAACACAAACCGTGTTTCATTTAGAGTTCCCAACACATCTATCTATATAGGAGAAAACAGAGTGAAACCTAAAAATTCAGACTCTTACTGGAAACGAACGCTTCAACCCAGAACAGTGAAAATTGGGCAGCCAAGAGGGCTTAGTGAACTGATCATTACCACAAAGTCTCATCAAGTTTGGGTGAAAAAATGTTTGCCGAGATTTCAGAAAACCAGTACTTTTGGACGCTTGGCACACCTTTACAATGAAAATGTCTTTAGGCAGTCTCCGTTTAGGGCTGCTTCAAGAGGAAACAAACCATAGAGACAGAACTTAGAACTACTTTATTTTGTCAATTTTCCAAGAGCTAGCACAAACCGTGTTTCATTTAGAGTTCCCAACACATCTATCTATATAGGAGAAAACAGAGTGAAACCTAAAAATTCAAACTCTTACTGGAAACGAACGCTTCAACCTAGAAGAGTGAAAATTGGGCAGCCAAGTGGGCTTAGTGAACTGATCATTACCACAAAGTCTCATCAAGATTGGGTGAAAAAATGTTTGCCGAGATTTCAGAAAACCAGTACTTTTGGACGCTTGGCACACCTTTCCAATGAAAATGTCTTTAGGCAGTCTCCGCTTAGGGCTGCTTCAAGAGGAAACAAACTATAGAGACAGAACTTAGAACTACTTTACTTTGTCAATTTTCAAAGAGCCAGCACAAACCGTGTTTCATTTAGAGATCCCAACACATCTATCTATATAGGAGAAAACAGAGTGAAACCTAAAAATTCAAACTCTTACTGGAAACGAACGCTTCAACCTAGAAGAGTGAAAATTGGGCAGCCAAGTGGGCTTAGTGAACTGATCATTACCACAAAGTCTCATCAAGATTGGGTGAAAAAATGTTTGCCGAGATTTCAGAAAACCAGTACTTTTGGACGCTTGGCACACCTTTCCAATGAAAATGTCTTTAGGCAGTCTCCGTTTAGGGCTGCTTCAAGAGGAAACAAACCATAGAGACAGAACTTAGAACTACTTTATTTTGTCATTTTTCCAAGAGCTAGCACAAACCGTGTTTCATTTAGAGTTCCCAACACATCTATCTATATAGGAGAAAACAGAGTGAAACCTAAAAATTCAAACTCTTACTGGAAACGAACGCTTCAACCTAGAAGAGTGAAAATTGGGCAGCCAAGTGGGCTTAGTGAACTGATCATTACCACAAAGTCTCATCAAGATTGGGTGAAAAAATGTTTGCCGAGATTTCAGAAAACCAGTACTTTTGGACGCTTGGCACACCTTTCCAATGAAAATGTCTTTAGGCAGTCTCGCTTAGGGCTGCTTCAAGAGGAAACAAACCATAGAGACAGAACTTAGAACTACTTTATTTTGTCAATTTTCCAAGAGCTAGCACAAACCGTGTTTCATTTAGAGTTCCCAACACATCTATCTATATAGGAGAAAACAGAGTGAAACCTAAAAATTCAAACTCTTACTGGAAACGAACGCTTCAACCTAGAAGAGTGAAAATTGGGCAGCCAAGTGGGCTTAGTGAACTGATCATTACCACAAAGTCTCATCAAGATTGGGTGAAAAAATGTTTGCCGAGATTTCAGAAAACCAGTACTTTTGGACGCTTGGCACACCTTTCCAATGAAAATGTCTTTAGGCAGACTCCGCTTAGGGCTGCTTCAAGAGGAAACAAACCATAGAGACAGAACTTAGAACTACTTTACTTTGTCAATTTTCAAAGAGCTAGCACAAACCGTGTTTCATTTAGAGATCCCAACACATCTATCTATATAGGAGAAAACAGAGTGAAACCTAAAAATTCAAACTCTTACTGGAAACGAACGCTTCAACCTAGAAGAGTGAAAATTGGGCAGCCAAGTGGGCTTAGTGAACTGATCATTACCACAAAGTCTCATCAAGATTGGGTGAAAAAATGTTTGCCGAGATTTCAGAAAACCAGAACTTTTGGACGCTTGGCACACCTTTCCAATGAAAATGTCTTTAGGCAGTCTCGCTTAGGGCTGCTTCAGGAGGAAACAAACCATAGAGACAGAACTTAGAACTACTTTATTTTGTCAATTTTCAAAGAGTTAACACAAACCGTGTTTCATTTAGAGTTCCCAACACATCTATCTATATAGGAGAAAACAGAGTGAAACCTAAAAATTCAGACTCTTACTGGAAACGAACGCTTCAACCCAGAACAGTGAAAATTGGGCAGCCAAGAGGGCTTAGTGAACTGATCATTACCACAAAGTCTCATCAAGATTGGGTGAAAAAATGTTTGCCGAGATTTCAGAAAACCAGTAGTTTTGGACGCTTGGCACACCTTTCCAATGAAAATGTCTTTAGGCAGTCTCCGTTTAGGGCTGCTTCAAGAGGAAACAAACCATAGAGACAGAACTTAGAACTACTTTATTTTGTCAATTTTCCAAGAGCTAGCACAAACCGTGTTTCATTTAGAGTTCCCAACACATCTATCTATATAGGAGAAAACAGAGTGAAACCTAAAAATTCAAACTCTTACTGGAAACGAACGCTTCAACCTAGAAGAGTGAAAATTGGGCAGCCAAGTGGGCTTAGTGAACTGATCATTACCACAAAGTCTCATCAAGATTGGGTGAAAAAATGTTTGCCGAGATTTCAGAAAACCAGTACTTTTGGACGCTTGGCACACCTTTCCAATGAAAATGTCTTTAGGCAGTCTCCGCTTAGGGCTGCTTCAAGAGGAAACAAACCATAGAGACAGAACTTAGAACTTCTTTACTTTGTCAATTTTCAAAGAACTAGCACAAACCGTGTTTCATTTAGAGATCCCAACACATCTATCTATATAGGAGAAAACAGAGTGAAACCTAAAAATTCAAACTCTTACTGGAAACGAACGCTTCAACCTAGAAGAGTGAACATTGGGCAGCCAAGTGGGCTTAGTGAACTGATCATTACCACAAAGTCTCATCAAGATTGGGTGAAAAAATGTTTGCCGAGATTTCAGAAAACCAGTACTTTTGGACGCTTAGCACACCTTTCCAATGAAAATGTCTTTAGGCAGTCTCCGTTTAGGGCTGCTTCAAGAGGAAACAAACCATAGAGACAGAACTTAGAACTACTTTATTTTGTCAATTTTCAAAGAGTTAACACAAACCGTGTTTCATTTAGAGTTCCCAACACATCTATCTATATAGGAGAAAACAGAGTGAAACCTAAAAATTCAGACTCTTACTGGAAACGAACGCTTCAACCTAGAACAGTGAAAATTGGGCAGCCAAGTGGGCTTAGTGAACTGATCATTAGCACAAAGTCTCATCAAGATTGGGTGAAAAAATGTTTGCCGAGATTTCAGAAAACCAGTACTTTTGGACGCTTGGCACACCTTTCCAATGAAAATGTCTTTAGGCAGTCTCCGTTTAGGGCTGCTTCAAGAGGAAACAAACCATAGAGACAGAACTTAGAACTACTTTATTTTGTCTATTTTCCAAGAGCTAGCACAAACCGTGTTTCATTTAGAGTTCCCAACACATCTATCTATAGAGGAGAAAACAGAGTGAAACCTAAAAATTCAAACTCTTACTGGAAACGAACGCTTCAACCTAGAAGAGTGAAAATTGGGCAGCCAAGTGGGCTTAGTGAACTGATCATTACCACAAAGTCTCATCAAGATTGGGTGAAAAAATGTTTGCCGAGATTTCAGAAAACCAGTACTTTTGGACGCTTGGCACACCTTTCCAATGAAAATGTCTTTAGGCAGTCTCGCTTAGGGCTGCTTCAAGAGGAAACAAACCATAGAGACAGAACTTAGAACTACTTTATTTTGTCAATTTTCCAAGAGCTAGCACAAACCGTGTTTCATTTAGAGTTCCCAACACATCTATCTATATAGGAGAAAACAGAGTGAAACCTAAAAATTCAAACTCTTACTGGAAACGAACGCTTCAACCTAGAAGAGTGAAAATTGGGCAGCCAAGTGGGCTTAGTGAACTGATCATTACCACAAAGTCTCATCAAGATTGGGTGAAAAAATGTTTGCCGAGATTTCAGAAAACCAGTACTTTTGGACGCTTGGCACACCTTTCCAATGAAAATGTCTTTAGGCAGTCTCCGCTTAGGGCTGCTTCAAGAGGAAACAAACCATAGAGACAGAACTTAGAACTACTTTATTTTGTCAATTTTCAAAGAGTTAGCACAAACCGTGTTTCATTTAGAGTTCCCAACACATCTATCTATATAGGAGAAAACAGAGTGAAACCTAAAAATTCAGACTCTTACTGGAAACGAACGCTTCAACCTAGAACAGTGAAAATTGGGCAGCCAAGTGGGCTTAGTGAACTGATCATTACCACAAAGTCTCATCAAGATTGGGTGAAAAAATGTTTGCCGAGAATTCAGAAAACCAGTACTTTTGGACGCTTGGCACACCTTTCCAATGAAAATGTCTTTAGGCAGTCTCCGTTTAGGGCTGCTTCAAGAGGAAACAAACCATAGAGACAGAACTTAGAACTACTTTATTTTGTCAATTTTCAAAGAGTTAACACAAACCGTGTTTCATTTAGAGTTCCCAACACATCTATCTATATAGGAGAAAACAGAGTGAAACCTGAAAATTCAGACTCTTACTGGAAACGAACGCTTCAACCTAGAACAGTGAAAATTGGGCAGCCAAGTGGGCTTAGTGAACTGATCATTACCACAAAGTCTCATCAAGATTGGGTGAAAAAATGTTTGCCGAGATTTCAGAAAACCAGTACTTTTGGACGCTTGCCACACCTTTCCAATGAAAATGTCTTTAGGCAGTCTCCGCTTAGGGCTGCTTCAAGAGGAAACAAACCATAGAGACAGAACTTAGAACTACTTTATTTTGTCAATTTTCCAAGAGCTAGCACAAACCGTGTTTCATTTAGAGTTCCCAACACATCTATCTATATAGGAGAAAACAGAGTGAAACCTAAAAATTCAAACTCTTACTGGAAACAAACGCTTCAACCTAGAACAGTGACAATTGGGCAGCCAAGTGGGCTTAGTGAACTGATCATTACCATAAAGTCTCATCAAGATTGGGTGAAAAAATGTTTGCCGAGATTTCAGAAAACCAGTACTTTTGGACGCTTGGCACACCTTTCCAATGAAAATGTCTTTAGGCAGTCTCCGTTTAGGGCTGCTTCAAGAGGAAACAAACCATAGAGAAAGAACTTAGAACTACTTTATTTTGTCAATTTTCAAAGAGCTAGCACAAACCGTGTTTCATTTAGAGATCCCAACACATCTATCTATATAGGAGAAAACAGAGTGAAACCTAAAAATTCAAACTCTTACTGGAAACAAACGCTTCAACCTAGAACAAGAAAATTGGGCAGCCAAGTGGGCTTAGTGAACTGATCATTACCACAAAGTCTCATCAAGATTGGGTGAAAAAATGTTTGCCGAGATTTCAGAAAACCAGTACTTTTGGACGCTTGCACACCTTTCCAATGAAAATGTCTTTAGGCAGTCTCCGTTTAGGGCTGCTTCAAGAGGAAACAAACCATAGAGAAAGAATTTAGAACTACTTTATTTTGTCAATTTTCAAAGAGTTAACACAAACCGTGTTTCATTTAGAGTTCCCAACACATCTATCTATATAGGAGAAAACAGAGTGAAACCTAAAAATTCAGACTCTTACTGGAAACGAACGCTTCAACCTAGAACAGTGAAAATTGGGCAGCCAAGTGGGCTTAGTGAACTGATCATTACCACAAAGTCTCATCAAGATTGGGTGAAAAAATGTTTGCCGAGATTTCAGAATACCAGTACTTTTGGACGCTTGGCACACCTTTCCAATGAAAATGTCTTTAGGCAGTCTCCGCTTAGGGCTGCTTCAAGAGGAAACAAACTATAGAGACAGAACTTAGAACTACTTTACTTTGTCAATTTTCAAAGAGCTAGCACAAACCGTGTTTCATTTAGAGATCCCAACACATCTATCTATATAGGAGAAAACAGAGTGAAACCTAAAAGTTCAAACTCTTACTGGAAACGAACGCTTCAACCTAGAAGAGTGAAAATTGGGCAGCCAAGTGGGCTTAGTGAACTGATCATTACCACAAAGTCTCATCAAGATTGGGTGAAAAAATGTTTGCCGAGATTTCAGAAAACCAGTACTTTTGGACGCTTGGCACACCTTTCCAATGAAAATGTCTTTAGGCAGTCTCCGTTTAGGGCTGCTTCAAGAGGAAACAAACCATAGAGACAGAACTTAGAACTACTTTATTTTGTCATTTTTCCAAGAGCTAGCACAAACCGTGTTTCATTTAGAGTTCCCAACACATCTATCTATATAGGAGAAAACAGAGTGAAACCTAAAAATTCAAACTCTTACTGGAAACGAACGCTTCAACCTAGAAGACTGAAAATTGGGCAGCCAAGTGGGCTTAGTGAACTGATCATTACCACAAAGTCTCATCAAGATTGGGTGAAAAAATGTTTGCCGAGATTTCAGAAAACCAGTACTTTTGGACGCTTGGCACACCTTTCCAATGAAAATGTCTTTAGGCAGTCTCCGCTTAGGGCTGCTTCAAGAGGAAACAAACCCTAGAGACAGAACTTAGAACTACTTTATTTTGTCAATTTTCAAAGAGTTAACACAAACCGTGTTTCATTTAGAGTTCCCAACACATCTATCTATATAGGAGAAAACAGAGTGAAACCTAAAAATTCAGACTCTTACTGGAAACGAACGCTTCAACCTAGAACAGTGAAAATTGGGCAGCCAAGTGGGCTTAGTGAACTGATCATTACCACAAAGTCTCATCAAGATTGGGTGAAAAAATGTTTGCCGAGAATTCAGAAAACCAGTACTTTTGGACGCTTGGCACACCTTTCCAATGAAAATGTCTTTAGGCAGTCTCCGTTTAGGGCTGCTTCAAGAGGAAACAAACCATAGAGACAGAACTTAGAACTACTTTATTTTGTCAATTTTCAAAGAGTTAACACAAACCGTGTTTCATTTAGAGTTCCCAACACATCTATCTATATAGGAGAAAACAGAGTGAAACCTGAAAATTCAGACTCTTACTGGAAACGAACGCTTCAACATAGAACAGTGAAAATTGGGCAGCCAAGTGGGCTTAGTGAACTGATCATTACCACAAAGTCTCATCAAGATTGGGTGAAAAAATGTTTGCCGAGATTTCAGAAAACCAGTACTTTTGGACGCTTGCCACACCTTTCCAATGAAAATGTCTTTAGGCAGTCTCCGCTTAGGGCTGCTTCAAGAGGAAACAAACCATAGAGACAGAACTTAGAACTACTTTATTTTGTCAATTTTCCAAGAGCTAGCACAAACCGTGTTTCATTTAGAGTTCCCAACACATCTATCTATATAGGAGAAAACAGAGTGAAACCTAAAAATTCAAACTCTTACTGGAAACAAACGCTTCAACCTAGAACAGTGAAAATTGGGCAGCCAAGTGGGCTTAGTGAACTGATCATTACCATAAAGTCTCATCAAGATTGGGTGAAAAAATGTTTGCCGAGATTTCAGAAAACCAGTACTTTTGGACGCTTGGCACACCTTTCCAATGAAAATGTCTTTAGGCAGTCTCCGTTTAGGGCTGCTTCAAGAGGAAACAAACCATAGAGAAAGAACTTAGAACTACTTTATTTTGTCAATTTTCAAAGAGCTAGCACAAACCGTGTTTCATTTAGAGATCCCAACACATCTATCTATATAGGAGAAAACAGAGTGAAACCTAAAAATTCAAACTCTTACTGGAAACAAACGCTTCAACCTAGAACAAGAAAATTGGGCAGCCAAGTGGGCTTAGTGAACTGATCATTACCACAAAGTCTCATCAAGATTGGGTGAAAAAATGTTTGCCGAGATTTCAGAAAACCAGTACTTTTGGACGCTTGGCACACCTTTCCAATGAAAATGTCTTTAGGCAGTCTCCGTTTAGGGCTGCTTCAAGAGGAAACAAACCATAGAGAAAGAATTTAGAACTACTTTATTTTGTCAATTTTCAAAGAGTTAACACAAACCGTGTTTCATTTAGAGTTCCCAACACATCTATCTATATAGGAGAAAACAGAGTGAAACCTAAAAATTCAGACTCTTACTGGAAACGAACGCTTCAACCTAGAACAGTGAAAATTGGGCAGCCAAGTGGGCTTAGTGAACTGATCATTACCACAAAGTCTCATCAAGATTGGGTGAAAAAATGTTTGCCGAGATTTCAGAATACCAGTACTTTTGGACGCTTGGCACACCTTTCCAATGAAAATGTCTTTAGGCAGTCTCCGCGTAGGGCTGCTTCAAGAGGAAACAAACTATAGAGACAGAACTTAGAACTACTTTACTTTGTCAATTTTCAAAGAGCTAGCACAAACCGTGTTTCATTTAGAGATCCCAACACATCTATCTATATAGGAGAAAACAGAGTGAAACCTAAAAATTCAAACTCTTACTGGAAACGAACGCTTCAACCTAGAAGAGTGAAAATTGGGCAGCCAAGTGGGCTTAGTGAACTGATCATTACCACAAAGTCTCATCAAGATTGGGTGAAAAAATGTTTGCCGAGATTTCAGAAAACCAGTACTTTTGGACGCTTGGCACACCTTTCCAATGAAAATGTCTTTAGGCAGTCTCCGTTTAGGGCTGCTTCAAGAGGAAACAAACCATAGAGACAGAACTTAGAACTACTTTATTTTGTCATTTTTCCAAGAGCTAGCACAAACCGTGTTTCATTTAGAGTTCCCAACACATCTATCTATATAGGAGAAAACAGAGTGAAACCTAAAAATTCAAACTCTTACTGGAAACGAACGCTTCAACCTAGAAGACTGAAAATTGGGCAGCCAAGTGGGCTTAGTGAACTGATCATTACCACAAAGTCTCATCAAGATTGGGTGAAAAAATGTTTGCCGAGATTTCAGAAAACCAGTACTTTTGGACGCTTGGCACACCTTTCCAATGAAAATGTCTTTAGGCAGTCTCGCTTAGGGCTGCTTCAAGAGGAAACAAACCATAGAGACAGAACTTAGAACTACTTTATTTTGTCAATTTTCCAAGAGCTAGCACAAACCGTGTTTCATTTAGAGTTCCCAACACATCTATCTATATAGGAGAAAACAGAGTGAAACCTAAAAATTCAAACTCTTACTGGAAACGAACGCTTCAACCTAGAAGAGTGAAAATTGGGCAGCCAAGTGGGCTTAGTGAACTGATCATTACCACAAAGTCTCATCAAGATTGGGTGAAAAAATGTTTGCCGAGATTTCAGAAAACCAGTACTTTTGGACGCTTGGCACACCTTTCCAATGAAAATGTCTTTAGGCAGTCTCCGCTTAGGGCTGCTTCAAGAGGAAACAAACCATAGAGACAGAACTTAGAACTACTTTATTTTGTTAATTTTCAAAGAGTTAGCACAAACCGTGTTTCATTTAGAGTTCCCAACACATCTATCTATATAGGAGAAAACAGAGTGAAACCTAAAAATTCAAACTCTTACTGGAAACAAACGCTTCAACCTAGAACAGTGAAAATTGGGCAGCCAAGTGGGCTTAGTGAACTGATCATTACCACAAAGTCTCATCCAGATTGGGTGAAAAAATGTTTGCCGAGATTTCAGAAAACCAGTACTTTTGGACGCTTGGCACACCTTTCCAATGAAAATGTCTTTAGGCAGTCTCCGTTTAGGGCTGCTTCAAGAGGAAACAAACCATAGAGAAAGAACTTAGAACTACTTTATTTTGTCAATTTTCAAAGAGCTAGCACAAACCGTGTTTCATTTAGAGATCCCAACACATCTATCTATATAGGAGAAAACAGAGTGAAACCTAAAAATTCA
>NW_027517780.1:0-39748 GCF_048772815.1 Callospermophilus lateralis
GGTAACCTAAAAATATAAACTGCTACAGTAAACGAACGCTTCCACCTAGAAGAACAAAATTTGGTGAGTCAAGTGGGATTTGTGTACCGATCATTACCACCAAGTATCATCAAGATTGGGTGAAAAAATATTTGCTGGTGTTTCGGAAACTCGATCTTTCTTGGAAGCTAGGCAACCCCTTTCAATGAAAGTGCTTTTCCACAGTCTGTACCTAGGGCTACTTGAAGAGGAAACAAACCATAAAGACAATACTGAGAACTCCTTTATTTTGTCAAGTTTCAAAGAGCTACTACAAACCATGTTGGATTTAGAGTTCCAAATTCATCTATGTATATAGAAGAGAACAGAGTGAAACCTAAATATAAAAACTGGTACTGTAGACGAACGCGTCAACCTAGAAGAACAAAATTTGGTGAGCCAAGTGGGATTGTTGTACTGATCAATACAACCAAGTATCATCAAGATTTGGTGAAAAAATATTTTTTGGTATTTCGTAAACTCGTAATTTCTTGGAAGCTTGGCAACTTCTTTCAATGAAAGTGCTTTTCCACAGTCTCTTCTTAGGGCTACTTGAAGAGGAAACAAATCATAGAGACAAAACTGAGAACTACTTTTTTTGTCAAGTTTCATAGAGCTACTACAAACCATGTTGGATTTAGAGTTCCAAATTCAGCTATCTATATAGGAGAGAGCAGAGGGAAACCTAAAAATATAAACTGCTACTGTAAATGAACACTTCAACCTAGAAGAACAAAATTTGGTGAGCCAAGTGGGATTGTTGTACTGATCAATACCACCAAGTATCATCAAGATTGGGTGAAAAAATATTTGCTGGAATTTCGGAAACTCGTTATTTCTTAGAAGCTTGGCAACCCCTCTCAATGAAAGTGCTTTTCCCCAGTCTGTGCCTAGGGCTACTTGAAGAGGAAACAAACCATAGAGACAAAACTGAGAACTCCTTTATTTTGTCAAGTTTCAAAGAGCTACTACAAACCATGTTGGATTTAGAGTTCCAAATTCATCTATCTATATAGGAGAGAACAAAGTGAAACCTAAAAATGAAAACTACTACTGTAGACGAACGCTTAAACCTAGAAGAACACAATTTGGTGAGCCAAGTGGGATTTGTGTACTGATCATTACCACCAAGTATCATCAAGATTGGGTGAAAAAATATTTGCTTGTATTTCGGAAACTCGTAATTTCTTGGAGGCTTTGCAACTCCTTTCATTGAAAGTGCTTTACCACAGTGTCTGTTTAGGGCTACTTGAAGAGAAAACAAATCATAGAGACAAAACTAAGAACTCCTTTATTTTTTGAAGTTTCAAAGAGCTACTAAAACCATGTTGGATTTAGAGCTCCAAATTCATCTATCTATATAGGAGAGAACAGAGGGAAACCAAAAAATATAAACTGCTACTCTAAACGAACGCTTCCAAATAGAAGAACAAAATTTGGTGAGTCAAGTGGGATTTGTGTACCTATCATTACCACAAAGTATCATCAAGATTGGGTGAGAAAATATTTGCTGGTATTGCAGAAACTCGTTATTTCTTAGAAGTTTGGCCACCCCTCAAAATGAAAGTGCTTTTCCACAGTCTGTGCCTAGGGCTACTTGAAGAGGAAACAAACCATAGAGACAAAACTCAGAACTCCTTTATTTTGTCAAGATTCAAAGACTTACTACAAACCATGTTGGATTTAGAGTTCCAAATTCATCTATTAATATAGGAGAGAACAAAGTGAAACCTAAAAATAAAAACTGCAACTGTAAACGAACACTTCAACCTAGAAGAACAAAATTTGGTGAGCCAAGCGGAATTTGTGTACTTGTCATTACCACCACGTTTCGTCAAGATTGAGTGAAAAAGTATTTGCTGGTATTTCGTAAACTCGTAATTTCTTGGAAGCTTGGCAATTCCTTTCAATGAAAGTGCTTTTCCACAGTCTCTCCTTAGGGCTACTTGAAGAGGAAACAAATCATAGAGACAAAACTGAGAACAACTTTTTTTGTCAAGTTTCATAGAGCTACTACAAACCATGTTGGATTTAGAGTTCCAAATTACCTATCTATATAGGAGAGAGCAGAGGGAAACCTAAAAATATAAACTGCTAATGTAAATGAACGCTTCAACCTAGAAGAACAAAATTTGGTGAGCCAAGTTGGGTTGTTGTACTGATCAATACCACCAAGTAACATCAAGATTGGGTGAAAAAATATTTGCTGGAATTTCGGAAACTCGTTATTTATTAGAAGCTTGGCAACCCCTTTCAATGAAAGTGTTTTTCCCCAGTCTGTGCCTAGGGCTACTTGAAGAGGAAACAAACCATAGAGACAAAACTGAGATCTCCTTTATTTTGTCAAGTTTCAAAGAGCTACTACAAACCATGTTGGATTTAGAGTTCCAAATTTATCTATCAATATAAGAGAGAACAGAGTAAAACCTAAATATAAAAACTACTACTGTAGACGAACGCTTAAACCTAGAAGAACACAATTTGGTGAGCCAAGTTGGATTTGTGTAGTGATCATTGCCACCAAGTATCATCAAGATTGGGTAAAAAAATATTTGCTGGTATTTCGGAAACTCGTTATTTTTTGAAGTTTGGCAAACCCTCTCAATGCAATTGCTTTTCCCCAGTCTGTGCCTCGGGCTACTTGAAGAGGAAACAAACCATAGAGACAAAACTGAGAACTCCTTTATTTTGTCAAATTTCAAAGAGCTACTACAAACCATGTTGGATTTAGAGTTTCAAATTCATCTATCTATATAGGAGAGAAGAAAGTGAAACCTAAAAATGAAAACTACTACTGTAGAAGAACGCGTAAACCTAGAACACAATTTGGTGAGCCAAGTGGGATTTGTGTACTGATCATTACCACCAAGTATCATCAAAATTGGGTGAAAAAATAGTTGATGCTATTTCGGAAACTCGTTATTTCTTAGAAGCTTGGCAACCCCTCTCAATGAAAATGCTTTTCCACATTGTGTGTCTAGGGCTACTTGAAGAGGTAACAAACCATAGAGACAAAACTGAGATCTCCTTTATTTTGTCATGTTTCAAAGAGCTACTACAAACCCTGTTGTATTTAGAGTTCCAAATTAATCTATCTATATAGGAGAGAACAGAGGGAAACCTAAAAATATAACTGCTACTGTAAACGAACGTTTACCTAGAAGAACAAAATTTGGTGAATCAAGTGGGATTTCTGTATCGATCATTACCACCAAGTATCATCAAGATTGGGTGAAAAAATATTTGCTGGTATTTCGGAAACTCGTTATTTCTTGAAAGCTTGGCAACCCCTTTCAATGAAAGTGCTTTTCCACATTCTGTTCCTAGGGCTACTTGAAGAGGAAACAATCCATAGAGGCAATACTGAGAACGACTTTATTTTTGTCAAATTTCAAAAAGCTACTACAAACCATGTTGGATTAAGAGTTCCATATTCATCTATCAATATAAGAGAGAACAAAGTGAAACCTAAAAATAAAAACTGCTACTGTAAACGAATGCTTCAACCTAGAAGAACAAAATTTGGTGAGCCAAGTGGGATTTGTGTACTTGTAATTACCACCACGTATCATCAAGATTGGGTGAAACAGTATTTGCTGGTATTTCGGAAACTCGTAATTTCTTGGAAGCTTGGCAACTCCTTTCATTGAAAGTGCTTTTCCACAGTCTCTGCTTAGGGCTACTTGAAGAGAAAACAAACAATAGAGACAAAACTGGGAACTACTTTTTATTGTCGAGTTTCAAAGAGCTACTACAAACCATGTTGGATTTAGAGTTCCAAATTAATCTATCTATGTAGGAGAGAACAGAGTGAAACCTAAAAATAAAAACTGCTACTGTAAACGAACGCTTCAACCTAGAAGAACACAGTTTGGTGAGCCAAGTGAGATTTGTGTACTGATCATTACCACCACGTATCATCAAGATTGCGTGAAAAAATATTTGCTGGTATTTCGGAAACTCGTTATTTCTTAGAATCTTGGCAACCCCTCTCAATGAAAGTGCTTTTCCACAGTCTGTTCCTAGTGCTACTTGAAGAAGGAACAATGCATAAAGACAAAACTGAGAACTCCTTTATTTTGTCAAGTTTCAAAGAGCTACTACAATCCATGTTGGATTTAGAGTTCCAAATTCATCTATCTATATAGGAGAGAACAGAGTGAAACCTAAAAATAAAAACTGCTACTGTAAACGAACGCTTAAACTAGAAGAACAAAATTTGGTGAGCCATGTGGGATTTGTGTACTTCTCATTACCACCAAGCATCATCAAGATTGGGTGAAAAAATATTTGCTGGTATTTCGGAAACCCGTAATTTCTTGGAAGCTTGGCAACCCCTTTCAATGAAAGTGCTTTTCCACAGTCTCTGCCTGGGCTACTTGAAGAGGAAACAAATCATAGAGACAAAATTGAGAACTCCTTTATTTTGTCAAGTTTCAAAGAGCTACTACAACCATGTTGGATTTAGAGTTCCAAATTCATCTCTCTATATAGGAGAGAACAGAGGGAAACCTAAAAATCTAAACTGCTACTGTAGACTAACGCTTCAACCTAGAAGAACAAAATTTGGTGAGTCAAGTGGGATTTGTGTACCGATCATTACCACCAAGTATCATCAAGTTTGGGTGAAAAAATATTTGCTGGTATTTCGGAAACTCGTTAATTCTTGGAAGCTTGGCAACCCCTTTCAATGAATGTGCTTTTCCACAGTCTGTGCCTAGGGCTACTTGAAGAGGAAACAAACCATAGAGACAATACTGAGAATGACTTTATTTTGTCAAATTTCAAAGAGGTACTACAAACCATGTTGGATTGATAGTTAAAAATTCATCTATCTATATAGGAGAGAACAAAGTGAAACCTAAAAATAAAAACTGGTACTGTAAACGAACGCTTCAACCTAGAAGAACAAAATTTGGTGAGCCAAGTGGGATTTGGTACTTGTCATTACCAACACGTATCATCAAGATTGGGTGAAATAGTATTTGCTGGTATTTCGGAAACTCGTAATTTCTTGGAAGCTTGGCAACTCCTTTCAATGAAAGTGCTTTTCCACAGTCTCTGCTTTGGGCTACTTGAAGAGAAAACAAATCATAGAGACAAAACTGGGAACTACTTTTTTTGTCAAGATTCAAAGAGCTACTACAAACCATGTTGGATTTAGTGTTCCAAATTCATCTATCTATATAAGAGAGAACAGTGAAACGTAAATAAAAAAACTGATACTGTAGACGAACGCTTCAACCTTGAAGATCAAAATTTGGTGAGAAAAGTGGGATTTATGTACTGATCCTTCCCACGAAGTATCATCAAGATTGGGTGAAAAAAATATTTGCTGGTATTACGGAAACTCGTTATTTCTTAGAAGCTTGGGAAACCCTCTCAATGAAAGTGCTTTTCCACAGTCTGTGCCTATGGCTACTTGAAGAGAAAACAAACCATAGAGACAAAACTGAGAACTCCTTTATTTTATGAAGTTTCAAAGAGGTACAACAAACCATGTTGAATTTAGAGTTCCAAATTCATCTATCATTATAGGAGTGAACTGAGAGAAACCTAAGAATAAAAACTGCTACTGTAAACGAACGCTTCAAACTAGAAGAACTAAATTTGGTGAGCCAAGTGGGATTTGTGTACTTGTCATTACCACCAAGTATCATCAAGATTGGGTGAAAAAATATTTGCTGGTATTTCGGAAACTCGTTAATTCTTAGAAGCTTGGCAACCCCTTTCAATGAACGTGTTCTTCCACAGTTTGTGCCTAGGGCTACTGGAATAGGAAACAAACCATAGAGACAAAACTGAGAACTCCTTAATTTTGTCAAGTTTCAAAGAGCTACTACAAACCATCTTGGATTTAGAATTCCAAATTCATCTATCTATATAGGAGAGAACAGAGTGTAACATAAAAATAAAAACTGCTACTGTAAACGAATGCTTCAACCTAGAAGAACAAAATTTGGTGAGCCAAGTGTGATTTGTGTACTTGTCATTACCACCACGTATAATCAAGGTTTTGTGAAACAGTATTTGCTGGTATTTCAGAAACTCGTAATTTCTTGGAAGCTTGGCAACTCCTTTCAATGAAAGTGCTTTTCCACAGTCTCTCCTTATGGCTACTTGAAGAGAAAACTAATCATAGAGACAAAACTGGCAACTACTTTTTTTGTCAAGTTTCACCGCGCTACTACAAACCATGCTGGATTTAGAGTTCCAATTTCAGCTATCTATATATGAGAGAACAGAGGGAAACCTAAAATATAAACTGCTACTGTAAAGGAACACTTCAACCTAGAACAACACAATTCGGTGAGCTAATTGGGATTTGTGTTCTGATCATTACCACCACGTATCCTCAAGATTGGGTGAAAAAATATTTGCTGTTATTTTGACAACTCATTATTTCTTAGAAGCTTGGCAACCCCTCTCAATGAAAGTGCTTTTCCACAGTCTGGGCCTAGGTCTACTTGAAGAGGAAACAAACCATAGAGACAAAACTGAGAACTCATTTATTTTGTCAAGTTTCAGAGAAATACTACAAACCATGTTGATTTTAGAGTTCCAAATTCATCTATCTATATAGGAGAGAACAGAGGGAAACCTAAAAATAAAAACTGCCATTGTAAACGAACGCTTCAACCTAGAAGAACAAAATTTGGTGAGCCAAGTGGGATTTGTGTACTTGTCATTACCACCAAGTATCATCAAGATTGGGTGAAAAAATATTTGCTGGTATTTCGGAAACTCGTAATGTCTTGGAAGCTTGGCAACCCCTTTAAATGAATGTGCTTTTCCCCAGTCTGTGCCTAGGGCTATTTGAAGAGGAAACAAACCATAGAGACAAAACTGAGAACTTTTTTATTTTGTCAAGTTTCAAAGAGCTACTACAAACCATGTTGGATTTAGAGTTCCAAATTCATCTATCTATATAGGAGAGAACTGAGAAAAACCTAAAAATAAAAACTCCTACTGTTAATGAACGCTTCAACCTAGAAGAACAGAATTTGGGAGCCTAGTGACATTTGTGTACTGATCATTACCACCACGTATCATCAAGATTGCTTGAAAAAATATTTGCTGGTATTTCGGAAACTCGTAATTTCTTGGAAGCTTGGCAAACCCTTTCAATGAAAGTGCTTTTCCACAGTCTCTGCTTAGGGATACTTGAGGAGGAAACAAATCATAGAGACAAAACTGAGAACTCCTTTATTTTGTCAAGTTTCAAAGAGCTACTACAAACCATGTTGCATTTAGAGTTCCAATTTCATCTATCTATATAGAAGAGAACAGAGGGACACCTAAAAATATAAACTGCTACTATAAACGAACGCTTCAACCTAGAAGAACCAAATTTGGTGAGTCAAGTGGAATTTGTGTACTGATCATTACCACCAGTATCATCAAGATTGGGTGAAAAATATTTGCTGGTATTTTGGAAACTCGTTATTTCTTAGAAGCTTGGCAACAACTCTCAATGAAAGTGCTTTTCCACAGTCTCTGCTTAGGGCTATTTGAAGAGGAAACAAATCATAGAGAAAAAACTGAGAACTCCTTTATTTTGTCAAGTTTCAAAGAGCTACTACAAACCATGTTGGATTTAGAGTTCCAAATTCAGCTATCTATATAGGAGAGAACAGAGGGAAAACTAAAAATATAAACTGCTACTGTGAACGAACGCTTCAACCTAGAAGAACAAAATTTGGTGAGATAAGTGGCATTTGTGTACTTGTCATTACCACCAAGTATCATCAAGATTGCGTGAAAAAATATTTGCTGGTATTTCGGAAACTCGTTATTTCTTAGAAGCTTGGCAACCCCTTTCAATGAATGTGCTTTTCCTCAGTCTGTGCCTAGGGCTATTTGAAGAGGAAACAAACCACAGAGACAAAACTGAGAACTTTTTTATTTTGTCAAGTTTCAAAGAGCTACTACAAACCATGTTCGATTTAGAGTTCCAAATTCATCTATCTATATAGGAGAGAACAGAGGGAAACCTAAAAATAAAAACTGCTACTGTAAACGAACGCTTCAACCTAGAAGAGCAAAATTTGGTGAGCCAAGTGGGATTTTTGTACTTGTCATTACCACCAAGTAACATCAAGATTGGGTGAAAAAATATTTGCTGGTATTTCAGAAACCAGTAATTTTTTGGGAGCTTGGCAACCCCTTTCAATGAAAGTGCTTTTCCACAGTCTCTGCTAAGGGCTACTTGAAGAGGAAACAAAACAAGTAGACAAAACTGATAACTCCTTCATTTTGTCAAGTTTCAAAGAGCTACGACAAACCATGTGGGATTTAGAGTTCCAAATTCATCTATCTATATGGGAGAGAACAGAGTGAAAACTAAAAATAAAAACTGCTACTGTAAATGAACGCTTCAACCTAGTAGAACACAATTTGGTGAGCCAAGTTGGACTTGTGTACTGATCATTACCACCACGTATCATCAAGACAGGGTGAAAAAATATTTGCTGGTATTTCTAAAACTCGTTATTTCTTAGAATCTTGGCAACTCCTTTCAATGAAAGTACTTTTCTACAGTTTGTGCCTAGGGCAACATGAAGAGGAAACAATCCATAGAGACAATACTGAGAACACTTTTATTTTGTCAAGTTTCAAAGAGCTACTACAAACCATATTGGATTTAAAGTTCCAAATTCATCTATCTATATAGGAGAGAAGTGAGTGAAACCTAAAAATAAAAACTGCTACTGTAAACGAATGCTTCAACCTCGAAGAACAAAATTTGGTGAGCCAAGTGGGATATGTGTACTTGTCATTAACACCAAGTATCATCAAGATTGGGTGAAAAACTTTTTGCTGCTATTTCGGAAACTCGTAATTTCTTGGAAGCTTGGCAACCCCTTTCAATGAAAGTGCTTTTCCACAGTCTCTGCTTAGGGATACATTAGGAGGAAACAAATCATAGAGACAAAACTGAGGTCTCCTTTATTTTATGAAGTTTCAAAGAGGTACTACAAACCATGTTGGATTTAGAGTTCCAAATTCATCTATCTATTTAGGAGAGAACTGAGTGAAACCTAGAAGAACAAAATTTTGAGTCAAGTGGGATTTGTGTACTGATCATTACCACCAGTATCATCAAGATTGTGTGAAAAAATATTTGCTGGTATTTTGAAACTCGTTATTTCTTACAAGCTTGGCAACAACTCTCAATGAAAGTGCTTTTCCACAGTCTGTGCCTAGGGCTACTTGAAGAGGAAACAAACCATAGAGACAAAACTGAGAACTTTTTTATTTTGTCAAGTTTCAAGGAGCTACTCAAACCATGTTGGATTTAGTGTTTTATATTCATCTATCTATATAGGAGAGAACAGAGTGAAACCAAAAAATAAAAACAGCTACTGTAAACGAACGCTTCAACCTAGAAGAACAAAATTTGGTGAGCCAAGTGGGATTTGTGTACTTATCATTACCACCAAGTATCATCAAGATTGGGTGAAAACATATTTGCTGGTATTTCGAAACTCGTAATTTATTGGAAGCTTGGCAACCCCTCCCAATGAATGTGCTTTTCCTCGGTCTGTGCCTAGGGCTATTTGAAGAGGAAACAAACCATAGAGACAAAACAGAGAACTTTTTTATTTTGTCAAGTTTCAAAGAGCTACTACAAACCATGTTCGATTTAGAGTTCCAAATTCATCTATCTATATAGGAGAGAACAGAGGGAAACCTAAAAATAAAAACTGCTACTGTAAACGAACGCTTCAACCTAGAAGAGCAAAATTTGGTGAGCCAAGTGGGATTTTTGTACTTGTCATTACCACCAAGTAACATCAAGATTGGGTGAAAAAATATTTGCTGGTATTTCGGAAACAAGTAATTTTTTGGGAGCTTGGCAAACCCTTTCAATGAAAGTGCTTTTCCACAGTCTCTGCTAAGGGCTACTTGAAGAGGAAACAAAACAAGTAGACAAAACTGATAACTCCTTCATTTTGTCAAGTTTCAAAGAGCTACGACAAACCATGTGGGATTTAGAGTTCCAAATTCATCTATCTATATAAAAGAGAGAGTGAAACCTAAAAATAAAAACTGCTATTGTACACGAACGCTTAAACCTAGAAGAACAAAATTTGGTGAGCCACGTGGGAATTGTGTACTTGTAATTACCACCAAGTATCATCAAGATTGGATGAAAATATATTTGCTTGTATTTCGGAAACCCGTAATTTTTTGGGAGCTTGGCAAACCCTTTCAATGAAAGTGCTTTTCCCCAGTTTCTGCTTAGGGCTACTTGAAGAGGAAACAAACCAAAGAGACAAAACTGAGAACTCCTTTATTTTGTCAAGTTTCAAAGAGCTACTACAAAACATGTTGGATTTAGAGTTCCAAATTCATCTATCTATATGGGAGAGAACAGAGTGAAAACTAAAAATAAAAACTGCTACTGTAAATGAACGCTTCAACCTAGTAGAACACAATTTGGTGAGCCAAGTTGGACTTGTGTACTGATCATTACCACCACGTATCATCAAGACAGGGTGAAAAAATATTTGCTGGTATTTCTAAAACTCGTTATTTCTTAGAAGCTTGGCAACTCCTTTCAATGAAAGTACTTTTCTACAGTTTGTGCCTAGGGCAACATGAAGAGGAAACAATCCATAGAGGCAATACTGAGAACACTTTTATTTTGTCAAGTTTCAAAGAGCTACTACAAACCATATTGAATTTAAAGTTCCAAATTCATCTATCTATATAGGAGAGAAGTGAGTGAAACCTAAAAATAAAAACTGCTACTGTAAACGAACGCTTCAACCTCGAAGAACAAAATTTGGTGAGCCAAGTGGGATATGTGTACTTGTCATTAACACCAAGTATCATCAAGATTGGGTGAAAAACTGTTTGCTGCTATTTCGGAAACTCGTAATTTCTTGGAAGCTTGGCAACCCCTTTCAATGAAAGTGCTTTTCCACAGTCTCTGCTTAGGGATACATTAGGAGGAAACAAATCATAGAGACAAAACTGAGGTCTCCTTTATTTTATGAAGTTTCAAAGAGGTACTACAAACCATGTTGGATTTAGAGTTCCAAATTCATCTATCTATTTAGGAGAGAACTGAGTGAAACTTAGAAGAACAAAATTTTGAGTCAAGTGGGATTTGTGTACTGATCATTACCACCAGTATCATCAAGATTGTGTGAAAAAATATTTGCTGGTATTTTGAAACTCGTTATTTCTTACAAGCTTGGCAACAACTCTCAATGAAAGTGCTTTTCCACAGTCTGTGCCTAGGGCTACTTGAAGAGGAAACAAACCATAGAGACAAAACTGAGAACTTTTTTATTTTGTCAAGTTTCAAGGAGCTACTCAAACCATGTTGGATTTAGTGTTTTATATTCATCTATCTATATAGGAGAGAACAGAGTGAAACCAAAAAATAAAAACAGCTACTGTAAACGAACGCTTCAACCTAGAAGAACAAAATTTGGTGAGCCAAGTGGGATTTGTGTACTTATCATTACCACCAAGTATCATCAAGATTGGGTGAAAACATATTTGCTGGTATTTCGAAACTCGTAATTTATTGGAAGCTTGGCAACCCCTTTCAATGAAAGTGCTATTCCACAGTCTCTGCTTAGGGCTACTTGAAGAGGAAACAAACCAGAGAGACAAATCTGAGAACATTTTTATTTTGTCAAGTTTCAAAAAGCTACTACAAACCATGTTGGATTTAAAGTTCCAAAGTCATCTATCTATATAGGAGAGAACAGAGGGAAACCTAAAAATAAAAACTGCTCTGGTAAACGAACGCTTCAACCTAGAAAAGCAAAATTTGGGGAGGCAAATGGGACTTGTGTAATTGTAATTACCACCAAGTATCATCAAGATTGGGTGAAAAAATATTTGCTGGTATTTCGGAAACCCGTAATTTTTTGGGAGCTTGGCAAACCCTTTCAATGAAAGTGCTTTTCCCCAGTTTCTCTTTAGGGGGCATGAAGAGGAAACAAACCATAGTGACACAACTGAGAACTCCTTTATTTTGTCAAGTTTCAAAGAGCTACTACAAACCATGTTGGATTTAGAGTTCCAATTTCATCTATCTATATGGGACAGAACAGAGTGAAACCTAAAAATAAAAACTGCTACTGTAAATGAATGCTTCATACTTGAAGAACACAATTTAGTGAGCCAAGTGGCATTTGTGTATTGATCATTACCACCAAGGATCATCAAGATTGGGTGAAAAAATATTTGCTGGTGTTTCGGAAACTCGTTATTTCTTAGAAGCTTGGCAACTGCTCTCAATGAATGTGCTTTTCCCCAGACTGTGCCTAGGGCTACGTGAAGAGGAAACAAACCATAGAGACAAAACTGAGAACTTTTTTATTTTGTCAAGTTTCAAAGAGCTACTACAAACCATATTGGATTTAGAGTTCCAAATTCATCTATCTATATAGGAGAGAACATAGAGAAACCTAAAAATAAAAACTGCTACTGTAAATGAACGCTTCAACCTAGAAGAGCAAAATTTGTGAGCCAAGTAGGATTTGTTTACTTGTCATTACCACCAAGTATCATCAAGATTGGGTGAAAAAATATTTGCTGTTATTTCGGAAACCCGTAATTTCTTGGAAGCTTGGCAAACCCTTTCAATGAAAGTGCTTTTCCACAGTCTGTGCCTAGGGCTACGTGAAGAGGAAACAAACCATAGAGACAAAACTGAGAACTTTTTTATTTTGTCAAGTTTCAAAGAGCTACTACAAACCATGTTGGATTTAGAGTTCCATATTCATCTATCTATATAGGAGAGATTAGAGGGAAACCTAAAAATAAAAACTGCTACTGTAAACGAACGCTTCAACCTAGAAGAGCAAAATTTGGTGAGCCATTTGGGATTTGTGTACTTGTCATTACCACCGAGTATCATCAAGATTGGGTGAAAAAATATTTGCTGGTATTTCGGCAACCCATAATTTCTTGTGAGCTTGGCAAACCCTTTCAATGAAAGTGCTTTTCCACAGTCTCTGCTTAGGGCTACTTGAAGAGGAAACAAATCATAGAGACAAAACTGAGAACTCCTTTATTTTGTAAAGTTTCAAAGAGCTACTACAAACCATGTAGGATTTAGAGTTCCAAATTCAGCTATCTATATAGGAGAGAGCAGAAGGAAACCTAAAAATTTAAACTGCTACTGTAAGGAACGCTTCAACCTAGAAGAACAAAATTTGGTGAGCCAAGTGGGATTTGTGTACTTGTCCATACCAAAAATTATCATCAAGAATGGGTGAAAAAATATTTGTTGGTATTTCGGAAACTTGTTATTTCTTAGAAGCTTGGCAACCCCTCTCAATGAATGTTCTTTTCCCCAGTCTTTGCCTAGGGCTATTTGAAGAGGAAACAAACCATAGAGACAAAACTGAGAACTTTTTTTTTTTGTCAAGTTTCAAAGAGCTACTACAAACCATGTTGGATTTAGAGTTCCAAATTCATCAATCTATATATAAGAGAACAGAGTGAATCCTAAAAATAAAAACTGCTACTGTAAACGAACACTTCAACCTAGAAGAACACAATTAGGTGAGCAAAGTGGTATTTGTGTACTGATCATTACCACCAAGTATCATCATGATTGGGAGAAAAAATATTTGCTGGTGTTTCGGAAACTCGTTATTTCTTAGTAGCTTGGGAAACACTCTCAATGAAAGTGCTTTTCCACAGTCTGTGCCTAGGTCTACTTGAAGAGGAAACAAACCATAGAGACAAAACTGAGATCTCCTTTATTTTGTTAAGTTTCAAAGAGCTACTACAAACCATGTTGGATTTAGAGTTCCAAATTCATCTATCTATATAGGAGAGAACACAGGGACACCTAAAAATATAAACTGCTACTGTAAACGAACGCTTCAACCTAGAAGAACCAAATTTGATGAGTCAAGTGGGATTTTTGTACTGATCATTACCACCAGTATCATCAATTGTGTGAAAATATATTTGCTGGTATTTCGGAAACTCGTTATTTCTTAGAAGTTGACAACCCCTTTCAATGAAATTGCTTTTCCACAGTTTGAGCCTAGGGCTACTTGAAGAGGAAACAAACCATAGAGACAAAACTGAGAACTCCTTTATTTTGTCAAGTTTCAAAGAGCTACTACAAACCATGTTGGATTTAGAGTTCCAAATTCATCTATCTATATAGGAGAGAACAGAGTGAAACCTAAAAATAAAAACTGCTACTGTAAACGAACGCTTCAACCTAGAAGAACACAATTTGGTGAGCCAAGTGGGATTTGTGTACTGATCATTATTACCACGTATCATCAAGATTGCATGAAAAAATATTTGCTGGTATTTCAGAAACTCGTTATTTCCTTGAAGCTTGGCAACCCCTCTAAATGAATGTGCTTTTCCCCAGTCGGTGCCTAGGGCTATTTGAAGAGGAAACAAACCATAGAGACAAAACTGAGAACATTTTTATTTTGTCAAGTTTCAAAGAGCTACTACAAACCATGTTGGATTTAGTGTTCCAAATTCATCTATCTATATAGGAAAGAACAGAGGGAAACCTAAAAATAAAAACTGCTCTTGTAAACGAACGCTTCAACCAAGAAGAGCAAAATTTGGTGAGCCAAGTGGGATTTGTGTACTTGTAATTACCACTAAGTATCATCAAAATTGGGTGAAAAAATGTTTTCCGGTATTTCGGAAACCCGTAATTTTTTGGGAGCTTGGCAAACCCTTTCAATGAAAGTGCTTTTCCACAGTCTCTGCTTAGGGCTACTTGAAGAGGACAAATCATAGAGACAAAACTGAGAACTCCTTTTTATTGTCAAGTTTCAAAGATCTACTTCAAACCATGTTGGATTTAGAGTTCCAAATTCATCTATTTATATAGGAGAGAGCAGAGGGACACCTCAAAATATAAACTGCTACTGTAAATGAACGCTTCAACCTAGAACAACAAAATTTGGAGAGCCAAGTGGGATTTGTGTACTTGTCATTACCACCAAGTATCATCAAGATTGGGTGAAAAAATAATTGCTGGTATTTCGGAAACTCGTTATTTCTTAGAAGCCTGGCAACCCCTCTCAATGAAAGTGCTTTTCCACAGTCTCTGCCTAGTGCTACTTGAAGAGGAAACCAAACATAGAGACAAAACTCAGAACTTCTTCATTTTGTCAAGTTTCAAAGAGCTACTAAAATCCATGTTGGATTTGAGTTCAAAATTCATCTATCTATATAAAAAAGAACAAAGTGAAACCTAAAAATAAAAACTGCTACTGTAAACGAACGCTTTAACCTAGAAGAAAAAAATGTGGTGAGCCAAGTGGGATTTGTGTACTGATCATTACCACCACGTGTCATCAAGATTGGGTGAAAAAATATTTGCTGGTATTTCGGAAACTCGTTATTTCTTAGAAGCTTGGCAACCCCTCTCAATGAAAGTGCTTTTCCACAGTCTGTGCATAGGGCTACTTGAAGAGGAAACAATCCCTAGAGACAAAACTGAGAACTCTTTTATTTTGTCAAGTTTCAAGAGCTACTACAAAACATGTTTTATTTAGAGTTCCAAATTCTTCTATCTATATAGGAGAGAACAGAGTGAAACCTAAAAATAAAAACTGCTAATGTAAACGAACGCTTCAACCTAGAAGAACAAAATTTGGTGAGCCAAGTGGGATTTGTGTACTTGTCATTACCCCCAAGTATCATCAAGATTGGGTGAAAAAATATTTGCTGGTATTTCAGAAACACGTAATTTCTTGGAAGCTTGGCAACCCATTTCAATGGATGTGTTTTCCACAGTCTCTGCCTGGGCTACTTGAAGAGGAAACAAATCATAGAGAAAAAACTGAGCACTATTTTTGTCAAGTTTCAAAGAGCTACTACAAATCTTGTTGGATTTAGAATTCCAAATTCATCTATCTATATAGGAGAGAACAAAGTGAAACCTAAAAATAAAAACTGCTACTGTAAATGAACGCTTCAACCTAGAACAACAAAATTTGGTAGACAAGTGGGATTTGTGTACCGATCATTAGGACCATGTATCATCAAGATTGGGTGAAAAAATATTTGCTGGTATTTCGGAAACTAGTTATTTCTTTTACGCTTGGCAACTCCTTTCAATGAAAGTGCTTTTCCACAGTCTCTGCTTAGGGCTACTAGAAGAGGAAACAAATCATAGAGACAAAACTGAGAACTAATTTTTTGTGTCAAGTTTCAAAGCGCTACTACAAACCATGCTGGATTTAGAGTTCCAAATTCACCTATCTATATAGGAGAGAACAGAGGGACACCTAAAAATATAAACTGCTACTGTAAACGAACGATTCAACCTAGAAGAACACAGTTTGGTGAGTCAAGTGGGATTTTTGTACTGATCATTACCACAAAGTATCATCAAGATTTGGTGAAAAAATATTTGCTGGTATTTTGGAAACTCGTTATTTGTTAGAAGCTTGGCAACCCCTCTCAATGAAAGTGCTTTTCCACAGTCTGTGCCTAGGGCTACTTGAAGAGGAATCAAACCATAGAGACAAAACTGAGAACTCCTTTATTTTGTCAAGTTTCAAAGAGCTACTACAAACCGTGTTGGATTCAGAGTTCCAAATTCATCTATCTATATAGGAGAGAACAGAGTGAGACCTAAAAATAAAAACTGCTACTGTAAACGAACGCTTCAATCTAGAGGAACAAAATTTGGTGAGCCAAGTGGGATTTGTGTACTTGTCATTAACACCAAGTATCATGAGGTTTGGTGAAAGAATATTTGCTGGTATTTTGGAAACTCGTAATTGTTTGGAAGCTTGGCAACCCCTTTCAATGAAAGTGCTTTTCCACATCTCTGCTTAGGGCTACTTGAAGAGGAAACAAATCATAGAGACAAAACTGAGAACTCCTTTATTTTGTCACTTTCAAAGAGCTACTACAAACCATGTTGGATTTAGAGTTCCAAATTCATCTATCTCTATAGGAGAGAACAGAGGGACACCTTAAAATATAAACTGCAACTGTAAACGAACGCTTCAACCTAGAAGAACCAAATATGTTGAGTCAAGTGGGATTTGTGTACTGATCATTACCACCAAATATCATTAATATTGGGTGAAAAAAATATTTGCTGGTATTTCAAAAACTCATTATTTCTTTAAAGCTTGGCAACCGCTCTCAATGAAAGTGCTTTTCCACAGTCTGTGCCTAGGGCTTCTTGAAAAAGAAACAAACCATAGAGACAAAACTGAGAACTATTTTATTTTGTCAACTTTCAAAGAGCTACTGCAAACCATGTTGGATTAATAGTTCCAAATTCATCTCTCTATATAGGATAGAACAGAGTGAAACCTAAAAATAAAAACTGCTACTGTAGACGAAATATTCAAACTAGAAGAACAATATTTGGTGAGCCAAGTGTGATTTGTGTAATTGTCATTACCACAAAGGATCATCAAGATTGGGTGAAAAAATATTTGCTGGCATTTCGGAAACTCGTAATTTCTTGGAAGCTTGGCAACCCCTTTCAATGAAAGTGCTTTTCCACAGTCTCTGCTTAGGGCTAGTTGAAGAGGAATCAAATCATAGACACAAAACTGAGAACTCGTTTATTTTGTCAAGTTTCAAAGAGCTACTACAAACCATGTTGGTTTAGATTTCCAAACTCATCTATCTATATAGAAGAAAACAGAGTGAAACCTAAATATAAAAACTACTAATGTAGACGAACGATTCAACCTAGAAAAACAAAATTTGGTGAGCCAAGTGAAACTGGTGTACTGATCATTACCCCCAAGTATCAACAAGATTGGGTGAAAAAATATTTGCTGGTATTTCGGAAACTCGTTATTTCTTAGAAGCTTGGCAACCCCTCAATGAAAGTGCTTTTCCACAGTCTGTGCCTAGGGCTACTTGAAGAGGAAACAAACCATAGAGACAAAACTGAGAACTCCTTTATTTTGTCAAGTTACAAAGAGCTACTACAAACCAAGTTGTATTTAGAGTTCCAAATTCATTCATCTATATCGAAGAGAACGGAGTGAACCCTAAATATAAATACTCCTACTATAGACGAACGCTTCAACCTAGAATAACAAAATTTGGTGAGGCCAGTGGGATTAGTGTACTGAGCATTACCCACAAGTATCATCAAGATTGGGTGAAAAAATATTTGCTGGTATTTCGGAAACTCGTTATTTCTTAGAAGCTTGGCAACCCCTCTCAATGAAAGTGCTTTTCCACAGTCTGTGCCTAGGGCTACTTGAAGAGGAAACAAACCATAGAGACAAAACAGAGAACTCCTTTATTTTGTCATGTTTCAAAGAGGTAATACAAACCATGTTGGATTTAGAGTTAAAAATTCATCTATCTATGTAGGAGAGAACAGAGGGACACCTAAAAATATAAACTGCTACTCTAAACTAACGCTTCAACCTACAAGAACAAAATTTGGTGAGTCAAGTGGGATTTGTGTACTGATCTTTACCACCAAGTATCATCAAGATTGGGTGAAAAACTGTTTGCTGGTATTTCGGAAACTCGTAATTTCTTGGAAGCTTGGCAACCCCTTTCAATGAAAGTGCTTTTCCACAGTTAGTTACTAGGGCTACTTCAAGAGGAAAGAAACCATAGAGACAAAACTGAGAACTCCTTTATTTTGTCAAGTTTCAAAGAGCTACTACGAACCATGTTGGATTTAGTGTTCAAATTCATCTATCTATATAGGAGAGAACAAAGTGAAAAATAAAAATAAAAACTGCTAGTGTAAACGAACGCTTCAACCTAGAAGAACACAATTTGGTGAGCCAAGTGGCATTTGTGTACTGATCATTACCACCACGTATCATCAAGATTGGGTGAAAAAATATTTGCTGGTATTTCGGAAACTCGTTATTTTTTAGAAGCTTGGAAACCTCTCTCAATGAAAGTGCTTTTCCACAGTCTGTGTCTAGGGCTACTTGAATAGGAAACAAACCATAGAAACAAAAGTGAGAACTCCTTTATTTTGTCAAGTTTCAAAGAGCTTCTACAAACCATGTTGGATTTAGAGATCCAAATTCATCTATCTATATAGGAGAGAACAGAGGGAAACCTAAAAATAAAAACAGCTACTGTAAACGAACGCTTCAACCTAGAAGAACAAAATTTGGTGAGCCAAGTGGGATTTGTGTATTTATCATTACCACCAAGTATCATCAAGTTTGGGTGAAAAAGTATTTGCTGGTATTTCAAAACTCGTAATTTCTTGGAAGCTTGGCAACCCCTTTGAATGAAAGTGCTATTCCACAGTCTCTGCTTAGGGGTACTTGAAGAGGAAACAAACCATAGAGACAAAACTGAGAACATTTTTATTTTGTCAAGTTTCAAAGAGCTACTACAAACCATGTTGGATTTAGAGTTCCAAATTCATCTATCTATATAGGAGAGAACAGAGGGAAACCTAAAAATAAAAACTGCTCTGGTAAACGAACGCTTCAACCTAGAAGAGCAAAATTTGGGGAGCCAAGTGGGACTTGCGTATTTGTAATTACCACCAAGTATCATCAAAATTGGGTGAAAAAATATTTGCTGGTATTTCGGAAACGCGTTATTTCATAGAAGCCTGGCAACCCCTCTCAATGAAAGTTCTTTTCCACAGTCTCTGCCTAGTGCTACTTGAAGAGGAAACAAAACATAGAGACAAAACTGAGAACTTCTTCATTTTGTCAAGTTTCAAAGAGCTACTAAAATCCATGTTGGATTTGAGTTCCAAATTCATCTATCTATATAAAAAGAACAGAGTGAAACCTAAAAATAAAAACTGCTACTGTAAACGAACGCTTTAACCTAGAAGAAAAAAATGGGGTGTGCCAAGTGGGATTTGTGTACTGATCATTACCACCACGTATCATCAAGATTGGGTGAAAAAATATTTGCTGGTATTTCGAAAACTCGTTATTTCTTAGAAGCTTGGCAACCCCTCTCAATGAAAATGCTTTTCCACAGTCTGTGCATAGGGCTACTTGAAGAGGAAACAATCCATAGAGACAAAACTGAGAACTCCTTTATTTTCTCAAGTTTCAAGAGCTACTACAAAACATGTTTTGTTTAGGGTTCCAAATTCTTCTATGTATATAGGAGACAACAGAGTGAAACCTAAAAATAAAAACTGCTACTGTAAACGAACGCTTCAACCTAGAAGAACAAAATTTGGTGAGCCAAGTGGGATTTGTGTACTTGTCATCACCCGCAAGTATCATCAAGATTGGGTGAAAAAATATTTGCTGGTATTTCAGAAACACGTAATTTCTTGGAAGCTTGGCAACCCATTTCTATGGAAGTGTTTTCCACAGTCTCTGCCTGGGCTACTTGAAGAGGAAACAAATCATAGAGACAAAACTGAGCACTACTTTTTGTCAAGTTTCAAAGAGCTACTACAAATCTTGTTGGATTTAGAGTTCCAAATTCATCTATCTATATAGGAGAGAACAAAGTGAAACCTAAAAATAAAAACTGCTACTGTAAACGAACGCTTCAACCTAGAACAACAAAATTTGGTGAGACAAGTGGGATTTGTGTACCGATCATTACCACCATGTATCATCAAGATTGGGTGAAAAAATATTTGCTGGTATTTCGGAAACTCGTTATTTCTTTTACGCTTGGCAACTCCTTTCAATGAAAGTGCTTTTCCACAGTCTCTGCTTAGGGCTACTAGAAGAGGAAACAAATCATAGAGACAAAACTGAGAACTAATTTTTTGTGTCAAGTTTCAAAGCGCTACTACAAACCATGCTGGATTTAGAGTTCCAAATTCAGCTATCTATATAGGAGAGAACAGAGGGACACCTAAAAATATAAACTGCTACTGTAAACGAACGCTTCAACCTAGAAGAACACAGTTTGGTGAGTCAAGTGGGATTTTTGTACTGATCATTACCACCAAGTATCATCAAGATTGGGTGAAAAAATATTTTCTGGTATTTTGGAAACTCGTTATTTGTTAGAAGCTTGGCAACCCCTCTCAATGAAAGTGCTTTTCCACACTCTGTGCCTAGGGCTACTTGAAGAGGAATCAAACCATAGAGACAAAACTGAGAACTCCTTTATTTTGTCAAGTTTCAAAGAGCTACTAAAAATCATGTTGGATTTAGAGTTCCAAATTCATCTATCTATATAGGAGAGAACAGAGTGAGACCTAAAAATAAAAACTGCTACTGTAAACGAACGCTTCAACATAGAAGAACAAAATTTGGTGAGCCAAGTGGAATTTGTGTACTTGTCATTAACACCAAGTATCATCAAGATTGGGTGAAACAATATTTGCTGGTATTTGGGAAACTCGTAATTTCTTGGAAGCTTGGCAACCAATTTCAATGAGAGTGCTTTTCCACAGTCTCTGCTTAGGGCTACTTGAAGAGGAAACAAATCATAGAGACAAAACTGAAAACTCCTTTATTTTGTCAAGTTTCAGAGAGCTACTAGAAACCATGTTGGATTTAGAGTTCCAAATTCATCTATTTATATAGAAGAGAACAGAGTGAAACCTAAATATAAAAACTGCTACTTAGACGAACGCTTCAAACTAGAAGAACAAAATTTGGTGAGTCAAGTGGGATTTGTGTACTGATCATTACCACCAAGTATCATCAAGATTGGGTAAAAAATATTTGCTGGTATTTTGGAAACTCGTTATTTCTTAGAAGCTTGGCAACCCCTCTCAAAAAAAGTGCTTTTCCACAGTATTTGCTTAGGGCTACTTGAAGAAGAAACAAATCATAAGGGCAAAACTGAGAACTCTTTTAGTTTGTCACGTTTGAAAGAGCTACTACAAACCATGTTGGATTTAGAGTTCCAAATTCATCTATCTATATAGGATAGAACAGAGTGAAACCTAAAAATAAAAACTGCTACTGTAAAGGAACGCTTCAACCTAGAAGAACACAATTTGGTGAGCCAAGTGGGATTTGTGTACTTGTTATTACCACCAAGTATCATCAAAATTGGGTGAAAAAATATTTGCTGGTATTTCGGAAACTAGAAATTTCTTGGAAGCTTGGCAAACCCTTTCAAAGAAAGTGCTTTTCCACAGTCTCTGCTTAGGGCTACTTGAAGAGGAAACAAATCATAGAGACAAAACTGAGAACTCCTTTACGTTGTCAAGTTTCAAAGAGCTACTACAAACGAAGTTGAATTTAGACTTCCAAATTCATCTATCTATATAGGAGAGAACAGAGGGACACCTAAAAATATAAGCTGCTACTGTAAACGAACGCTTCAACCTAAATGAACAAAATAGGGTGAGTCAAGTGGGATTTGTTTACTGATCATTACCACCAAGTAACATCAAGATTGGGTGAAAAAATATTTGCTGGTATTTTGGAAACTCGTTATTACTTAGAAGCTTGGCAATCCCTCTCAATGAAAGTGCTTTTCCAAAGTCTGTGCCTAGGGCTACTTGAAGAGGAAACAAACCATAGAGACAAAACTGAGAACTCCTTTATTTTGTCAAGTTTCAAAGAGCTACTACAAACCATGTTGGATTTAGAGTTCCAAATTCATCTATCTATGTAGAAGAGAACAGAGTGAAACGTAAATATAAAAACTGCTACTGTGAGATGAACGCTTCAACATGGAAGAACAAAATTTGGTGAGCCAAGTGGGATTGGTGTGCTGATCATTACCCCCAAGTATCATCAAGATTGGGTGAAAAATATTTGCTGGTATTTCGGAAATTCGTTATTTCTTAGAAGCATGGGATACCCTCTCAATGGACGTGCTTTTCCACAGTCTGTGCCTAGGGCTACTTGAAGAGGAAACAAACCATAGAGACAAAACTGAGAACTCCTTTATTTTATGAAGTTTCAAAGAGCTACTACAAACCATGTTGGATTTAGAGTTCCAAATTCATCTAACTATATAGGAGAGAACAGAGTGAAACCTAAAAATAAAAACTGCTTCTGTAAAGGAACGCTTCAACCTAGAAGAACACAATTGGTTAGTGAAGTAAGATTTGTGTAATGATCATTACCACCAAGTATCATCAAGATTGGGTGAAAAAATATTTGCTGGTCTTTCGGAAACTCGTAATTTCTTGGAAGCTTGGCAACCCCTTTCAATGAAAGTGCTTTTCCACAGTCTCTGCTTAGGGCTACTTGAAGAGGAATCAAATCATAGACACAAAACTGAGAACTCGTTTATTTTGTCAAGTTTCAAAGAGCTACTACAAACCATGTTGGATTTAGATTTCCAAATTCATCTATCTATATAGAAGAAAACAGAGTGATAACTAAATATAAAAACTACTCATATAGACGAACGATTCAACCTAGAAGAACAAAATTTGGTGAGCCAAGTGAAACTGGTGTACTGATCATTACCCCAAAGTATCAACAAATTTGGGTGAAAAAATATTTGCTGGTATTTCGGAAACTCCTTATTTCTTAGAAGCTTGGCAACCCCTCTCAATGAAAGTGCTTTTCCACAGTCTGTGCCTAGGGCTACATGAAGAGGAAACAAACCATAGAGACCAAACTGAGAACTCCTTTATTTTGTCAAGTTACAAAGAGCTACTACAAACCAAGTTGGATTTAGAGTTCCAAATTCATCCATCTATATTGAAGAGAACAGAGTGAAACCTAAAAATAAAAACTGCTACTGTAAACGAACGCTTCAACCTAGAAGAACAAAATTTGGTGAGTAAAGTGGGATTTGTGTACCGATCATTACCACCACGTATCATCAAGATTGGGTGAAAAAATATTTGCTGGTATTTCGGAAACTCGTTATTTCTTAGAAGCTTGGCAACCCCTTTCAATGAAAGTGCTTTTCCACAGTTAGTAACTAGGGCTACTTCAAGAGGAAAGAAACCATAGAGACAAAACTGAGAACTCCTTTATTTTGTCAAGTTTCAAAGAGCTACTACAAACCATGTTGGATTTAGTGTTCCAAATTCATCTATCTATATAGGAGAGAACAGAGGGAAACCTAAAAATAAAAACTGCTACTGTAAACGAACGCTTCAACCTAGAAGAACACAATTTGGTGAGCCAAGTGGCATTTGTGTACTGATCATTACCACCACGTATCATCAAGATTGGGTGAAAAAATATTTGCTGGTATTTCGGAATCTCCTTATTTTTTAGAAGCTTGGAAACCTCTCTCAATGAAAGTGCTTTTCACAGTCTGTGCCTAGGGCTACTTGAATAGGAAACAAACCATAGAGACAAAAGTGAGAACTCCTTTATTTTGTCAAGTTTCAAAGAGCTTCTACAAACCATGTTGGATTTAGAGTTCCAAATTCATCTATCTATATAGGAGAGAACAGAGGGTAACCTAAAAATAAAAACTGCTACTGTAAATGAACGCTTCAACCTAGAAGAACAAAATTTGGTGAGTAAAGTGGGATTTGTGTACCGATCATTACCACCACGTATCATCAAGATTGGGTGAAAAAATATTTGCTGGTATTTTGGAAACTCGTAATTTCTTGGTAGCTTGGCAACCCCTTTTAATGAAAGTGCTTTTCCACACTCTCTGCTTAGGGCTACTTGAAGAAAAAAAAAAAAAACCATAGAGACAAAACTGAGAACTACTTTTTTTGTCAAGTTTCTAAGAGCTACTACAAACCATGTTGGATTTAGAGTTCCAAATTCATGTACCTATATAGGAGAGCAGAGGGAAACCTAAATATAAAAATTCTACTGTAGACGAACGCTTCAACTTGGAAGAACAGAATTTGGTGAGCCAAGTGGGATTTGTGTCCTGATCATTAACACCAAGTATCATCAAGATTGGGTAAAAAAATATTTGCTGGTATTTCGGAAACTCGTTATTTCTTAGAAGCTTGGCATCGCCTCTCAATTAAAGTGCTTTTCCACAGTCTCTGCCTAGGGCTACTTGAAGAGGAAACAAACCGTTGAGACAAAACTGAGAAGTACTTTATTTAGTCAAGTTTCAAAGAGATTCTACAAACCATGTTGGATTTAGAGTTCCAAATTCATCTATCTATATAGGAGAGAACAGAGGGAAACCTAAATATCAAAACGACTACTGTAGACGAACGCTTCAAACCAGAAGAACAAAATTTGGTGAGCCAAGTGGTATTTGTGTACCGATCATTATCACCACGTATCATCAAGATTGGGTGAAAAAATATTTGCTGGTATTTCGGAAACTCGTAATTGATTTGAAGCTTGGCAACCCCTTTCAATGAAAGTGCTTATAAACAGACTCCGCTTAGGGGTACTTGAAGAGGAAACAAATCATAGAGACAAAACTGAGAACTCCTTTATATTGTCAAGTTTCAAAGAGCTACTAGAAACCATGTTGGATTTAGAGTTCCAAATTCATCTATCTATATAGGAGAGAACAGAGGGAAACCTAAAAATATAAACTGCTACTGTAAACGAACGCTTCAACGTAGAAGAACAAAATTTGGTGAGTCAAGTGGGATTTGTGTACCAATCATTACCACCAATTATCATCCAGATTGGGTGAAAAAATATTTGCTGGTATTACGGAAACTCGTAATTTCTGGGAAGCTTGGCAACCCCTTTCAATGAAAGTGCATTTCCACAGTCTCTGCATAAGGCTACTTGAAGAGGAAACAAACCATAGAGACAAAACTGAGAACTACTTTATTTTGTCAAGTTTCAAAGAACTACTACAAACCATGTTGGATTTAGAGTTCCAAATTCATCTATCTATATAGGAGAGAACAGAGTGAAACCTAAATATAAAAACTGCTACTGTAGAAGAACGCTTAAACCTACAAGAACAAAATTTGGTGAGCCAAGTGGGATTTGTGTACTTCTAATTACCACCAAGTATCATCAAGTTTGGGTGAAAGAATATATGCTGGTATTTCGGAAACTCGTAATTTCTTGGAAGTTGGCAACCCCTTGCAATTAAAGTGCTTATACACAGTCTCTGCTTAGGGCTACTTAAGGAGGAAACAAACCATAGAGACAAAACTGAAAACTACTTTTTTTTTGTCAAGTTTCAAAAAGCGACTACAAACCATGTTGGATTTAGAGTTCCAAATTCATCTATCTATATAGGAGAGAACAGAGGGAAACCTAAATATAAAAATGACTACTGTAGACGAACGCTTCAACCTAGAAGAACAAAATTTGGTGAGCCAAGTGGGATTTGTGTACCGATCATTACCAACAAGTATCATCCAGATTGGGTGAAAAAATATTTGCTGGTATTTCAGAAACTCGTTATTTCTTAGAAGCTTGACAACCCCTCTCAATGAAAGTGCTTTTCCACCCTCTGTGCCTAGGGCTACTTGAAGAGGAAACAAACCATAGAGAAAAAACTGAGAACTCCTTTATTTTGTCAAGTTTCAAAGAACTACTACAAACCGTGTTGGATATAGAGTTCCAAATTCACCTATCTATATAGGAGAGAACAGAGTGAAACCAAGAATAAAAACTGCACCTGTAAACGAACACTTCCACCTAGAAAAACAAAATTTGGTGATCCAAGTGGGATTTGTGTACTTGTCATTACCACCACGTATCATCAAGATTGGGTGAAAAAATATTTGCTGGTATTTCGGAAACTCGTTATTTCTTGGAAGCTTGGCAACCCCTTTCAATGAAAGTGCTTTTCCACAGTCTCTGCTTAGGGCTACTTGAAGAGGAAACAAATCATAGAGACAAAACTGAGAACTACTTTATTTTGTCAAGTTTCAAAGAACTACTACAAACCATGTTGGATTTAGAGTTCCAAATTCATCTATCTATATAGGAGAGAACAGAGTGAAACCTAAAAATAAAAACTGCTACTGTAAACGAATGCTTCAACCTAGAAGAACACAATTTGGTGAGCCAAGTGACATTTGTGTACTGATCATTACCACCACGTATCATCAAGATTGGGTGAAAAAATATTTGCTGGTATTTCGGAAACTCGTTATTTCTTGGAAGTTGGCAACCCCTTTCAATGAAAGTGCTTTTCCACAGTCTGTGCCTAGGGCTACTTTAAGAGGAAACAAATCAAAGAGACAAAACTGAGAACTCCTTTATTTTGTCAAGTTTCAAAGAGCTACTACAAACCATGTTGGATTTAGAGTTCCAAATTCATCTATCTCTATAGGAGAGAACAGGGGGACACCTTAAAATATAAACTGCAACTGTAAACGAACGCTTCAACCTAGAAGAACCAAATATGTTGAGTCAAGTGGGATTTGTGTACTGATCATTACCACCAAATATCATTAATATTTGGTGAAAAAAATATTTGCTGGAATTTCGAAAACTCATTATTTCTTTAAAGCTTGGCAACCGCTCTCAATGAAAGTGCTTTTCCACAGTCTGTGCCTAGGGCTTCTTGAAAAAGAAACAAACCATAGAGACAAAACTGAGAACTATTTTATTTTGTCAACTTTCAAAGAGCTACTGCAAACCATGTTGGATTAATAGTTCCAAATTCATCTCTCTATATAGGATAGAACAGAGTGAAACCTAAAAATAAAAACTGCTACTGTAGACGAAATATTCAAACTAGAAGAACAAAATTTGGTGAGCCAAGTGTGATTTGTGTAATTGTCATTACCACAAAGGATCATCAAGATTGGGTAAAAAAATATTTGCTGGTATTTCGGAAACTCGTAATTTCTTGGAAGCTTGGCAACCCCTTTCAATGAAAGTGCTTTTCCACAGTCTCTGCTTAGGGCTACTTGAAGAGGAATCAAATCATAGACACAAAACTGAGAACTCGTTTATTTTGTCAAGTTTCAAAGAGCTACTACAAACCATGTTGGTTTAGATTTCCAAATTCATCTATCTATATAGAAGAAAACAGAGTGAAACCTAAATATAAAAACTACTAATGTAGACGAACGATTCAACCTAGAAGAACAAAATTTGGTGAGCCAAGTGAAACTGGTGTACTGATCATTACCCCCAAGTATCAACAAGATTGGGTGAAAAAATATTTGCTGGTATTTCGGAAACTCGTTATTTCTTAGAAGCTTGGCAACCCCTCAATGAAAGTGCTTTTCCACAGTCTGTGCCTAGGGCTACTTGAAGAGGAAACAAACCATAGAGACAAAATAGAGAACTCCTTTATTTTGTCATGTTTCAAAGAGGTAATACAAACCATGTTGGATTTAGAGTTAAAAATTCATCTATCTATGTAGGAGAGAACAGAGGGACACCTAAAAATATAAACTGCTATTCTAAACTAACGCTTCAACCTACAAGAACAAAATTTGGTGAGTCAAGTGGGATTTGTGTACTGATCTTTACCACCAAGTATCATCAAGATTGGGTGAAAAACTGTTTGCTGGTATTTCGGAAACTCGTAATTTCTTGGAAGCTTGGCAACCCCGTTCAATGAAAGTGCTTTTCCACAGTTAGTAACTAGGGCTACTTCAAGAGGAAAGAAACCATAGAGACAAAACTGAGAACTCCTTTATTTTGTCAAGTTTCAAAGAGCTACTACGAACCATGTTGGATTTAGTGTTCTAAATTCATCTATCTATATAGGAGAGAACAGAGTAAAAAATAAAAATTAAAACTGCTACTGTAAACGAACGCTTAAACCTAGAAGAACACAATTTGGTGAGCCAAGTGGCATTTGTGTACTGATCATTACCACCACGTATCATCAAGATTGGGTGAAAAAATATTTGCTGGTATTTCGGAAACTCGTTATTTTTTAGAAGCTTGGAAACCTCTCTCAATGAAAGTGCTTTTCCACAGTCTGTGTCTAGGGCTACTTGAATAGGAAACAAACCATAGAGACAAAAGTGAGAACTCCTTTATTTTGTCAAGTTTCAAAGAGCTTCTACAAACCATGTTGGATTTAGAGTTCCAAATTCATCTATCTATATAGAAGAGAACAGAGGGAAACCTAAAAATAAAAACTGGTACTCTAAACGAACGCTTCAACCTAGAAAAACAAAATTTGGTGAGTAAAGTGCGATTTGTGTACCGATCATTACCACCACCTATCATCAAGATTGGGTGAAAAAATATTTGCTGGTATTTCGGAAACTCGTAATTTCTTGGTTGCTTGGCAACAACTCTCAATGAAAGTGCTTTTCCACAGTCTGTGCCTAGAGCTACTTGAAGAGGAAACAAACCATAGAGACAAAACTGAGATCTCCTTTATTTTTGTCAAGTTTCAAAGAGCTACTACAAACCATGTTGGATTTAGAGTTCCAAATTCATCTATCTATATGGGAGAGAACATAGGGAAACCTAAAAATAAAAACTGCTACTGTAGACGAAATATTCAACCTAGAAGAACAAAATTTGGTGAGCCAAGTGTGATTTGTGTAATTGTCATTACCACAAAGGATCATCAAGATTGGGTGAAAAAATATTTGCTGGTATTTCGGAAACTCGTAATTTCTTGGAAGCTTGGCAACACCTTTCAATGAAAGTGCTTTTCCACAGTCTCTCCTTAGGGCTACTTGAAGAGAAATCAAATCATAGACACAAAACTGAGAACTCGTTTATTTTGTCAAGTTTCAAAGAGCTACTGCAAACCATGTTGGATTTAGATTTCCAAATTCATCTATCTATATAGAAGAAAACAGAGTGAAACCTAAATATAAAAACTACTAATGTAGACGAACGATTCAACCTAGAAGAACAAAATTTGGTGAGCCAAGTGAAACTGGTGTACTGATCATTACCCCCAAGTATCCACAAGATTGGGTGAAAAAATATTTGCTGGTATTTCGGAAACTCGTTATTTCTTAGAAGCTTGGCAACCCCTCAATGAAAGTGCTTTTCCAAGTCTGTGCCTAGGGCTACTTGAAGAGGAAACAAACCATAGAGACAAAACTGAGAACTCCTTTATTTTGTCAAGTTACAAAGAGCTACTACAAACCAAGTTGGATTTAGAGTTCCAAATTCATCCATCTATATCGAAGAGAACAGAGTGAAACCTAAATATAAATACTCCTACTGTAGACGAACGCTTCAACCTAGAATAACAAAATTTGGTGAGGCCAGTGGGATTGGTGTACTGACCATTACCCACAAGTATCATCAAGATTGGGTGAAAAAATATTTGCTGGTATTTCGGAAACTCGTTATTTCTTAGAAGCTTGGCAAGCCCTCTCAATGAAATTGCTTTTCCACAGTCTGTGCCTAGGGCTACTTGAAGAGGAAAAAAACCATACGGAAAAAACAGAGAACTCCTTTATTGTGTCATGTTTCAAAGAGGTAATACAAACCATGTTGATTTTGAGTTCCAAATTCATCTATCTATGTAGGAGAGAACAGAGGGACATCTAAAAATATAAACTGCTACTCTAAACTAACGCTTCAACCTACAAGAACAAAATTTGATGAGTCAAGAGGGATTTGTGTACCGATCTTTACCACCAAGTATCATCAAGATTGGGTGAAAAACTGTTTGCTGGTATTTCGGAAACTCGTAATTTCTTGGAAGCTTGGCAACCCCTTTCAATGAAAGTGCTTTTCCACAGTTAGTAACTAGGGCTACTTCAAGAGGAAAGAAACCATAGAGACAAAACTGAGAACTCCTTTATTTTTTCAAGTTTCAAAGAGCTACTACGAACCATGTTGGATTTAGTGTTCCAAATTCATCTATCTATATAGGAGAGAACAGAGTGAAAAATAAAAATAAAAACTGCTAGTGTAAACGAACGCTTCAACCTAGAAGAACACAATTTGGTGAGCCAAGTGGCATTTGTGTACTGATCATTACCACCACGTATCATCAAGATTGGGTGAAAAAATATTTGCTGGTATTTCGGAAACTCATTATTTTTTAGAAGCTTGGAAACCTCTCTCAATGAAAGTGCTTTTCCACAGTCTGTGTCTAGGGCTACTTGAATAGGAAACAAACCATAGAGACAAAAGTGAGAACTCCTTTATTTTGTCAAGTTTCAAAGAGCTTCTACAAACCATGTTGGATTTAGAGTTCCAAATTCATCTATCTATATAGGAGAGAACAGAGGGAAACCTAAAAATAAAAACAGCTACTGTAAACGAACGCTTCAACCTAGAAGAACAAAATTTGGTGAGCCAAGTGGGATTTGTGTATTTATCATTACCACCAAGTATCATCAAGTTTGGGTGAAAAAGTATTTGCTGGTATTTCAAAACTCGTAATTTCTTGGAAGCTTGGCAACCCCTTTGAATGAAAGTGCTATTCCACAGTCTCTGCTTAGGGGTACTTGAAGAGGAAACAAACCATAGAGACAAAACTGAGAATATTTTTATTTTGTCAAGTTTCAAAGAGCTACTACAAACCATGTTGGATTTAGAGTTCCAAATTCATCTATCTATATAGGAGAGAACAGAGGGAAACCTAAAAATAAAAACTGCTCAGGTAAACGAACGCTTCAACCTAGAAGAGCAAAATTTGGGGAGCCAAGTGGGACTTGCGTATTTGTAATTACCACCAAGTATCATCAAGATTGGGTGAAAAAATATTTGCTGGTATTTCGGAAACACGTAATTTTTTGGGAGCTTGGCAAACCCTTTCAATGAAAGTGCTTTTCCCCAGTTTCTGCTTAGGGGGCATGAAGAGGAAACAAACCATAGAGACGCAACTGAGAACTCCTTTATTTTGTCAAGTTTCAAAGAGCTACTACAAACCATGTTGGATTTAGAGTTCCAATTTCATCTATCTATATGGGAGAGAACAGAGTGAAACCTAAAAATAAAAACTGCTACTGTAAATGAATGCTTCATACTTGAAGAACACAATTTAGTGAGCCAAGTGGCATTTGTGTACTGATCATTACCACCACGGATCATCAAGACTGGGTGAAAAAATATTTGCTGGTATTTCGGAAACTCGTTATTTCTTAGAAGCTTCGCAACTCCTCTCAATGAATATGCTTTTCCCCAGTCTTTGCCTAGGGTTACTTGAAGAGGCAACAAACCATAGAGACAAAACTGAGAACTCCTTTATTTTGTCAAGTTTCAGAGAGCTACTACAAACCATGTTGATTTTAGAGTTCCAAATTCATCTATCTATATAGGAGAGAACAGAGGGAAACCTAAAAATAAAAACTGCTACTGTAAACGAACGCTTCAACCTAGAAGAACCAAATTTGGTGAGTCAAGTGGAATTTGTGTACTGATCATTACCACCAGTATCATCAAGATTGGGTGAAAAAATATTTGCTGGTATTTTGGAAACTCGTTATTTCTTTGAAGCTTGAAAACAACTCTCAATGAAAGTGCTTTTCAACAGTCTGTGCCTAGGGCTACTTGAAGAGGAAACAAATTATAGGGACAAAACTGAGATCTCCTTTATTTTGTCACGTTTCAAAGAGCTACTTCAAACCATGTTGGATTTAGTGTTTTAAATTCATCTATATACCTAGGAGAGAACAGAGTGAAACCTAAAAATAAAAACAGCTACTGTAAACGAACTCTTCAACCTAGAAGAACAAAATTTGGTGAGCCAAGTGGGATTTGTGTACGTATCATTACCACCAAGTATCATCAAGATTGGGTGAAAAAATATTTGCTGGTATTTCCAAACTCGTAATTTCTTGGAAGCTTGGCAACCCCTTTTAATGAAAGTCCTTTTCCACAGTCTCTGCTTAGGGCTACTTGAAGAGGAAAAAGACCATAGAGACAACACTGAGAACATTTTTATTTTGTCAAGTTTCAAAGAGCTACTACAAACCATGTTGGATTTAGATTTCCAAATCCATCTATCTATATAGGAGAGAAGAGAGGGAAACCTAAAAATAAAAACTGCACTTGTAAAGGAACGCTTCAAACTTGAAGAGAAAAATTTGGTGAGCCAAGTGGGATTTGTGTGTTTGTAATTACCAAAAAGTATAATCAAGATTGGGTGAAAAAAATTTGCCGGTATTTCGGCAACCCGTAATTTTTTGGGAGCTTGGCAAACCCTTTCCATGAAAGTGCTGTTCTACAGTTTGTGCCTAGGGCTACTTGGAGAGGAAACAAACCATAGAGACAAAACTGAGAACTCCTTTATTTTGTTAAGTCAAAGAGCTACTACAAACCATATTGGATTTAGAGTTCCAAATTCATCTGTCTATATGGGAAAGAACAGAGTGAAACCTAAAAATAAAAACTGCTTCTATAAACGAACGCTTCAACCTAGAAGAACACAATTTGGTGAGCCAAGTGGCATTTGTGTACTGATCCTTACCACCGCGTATCATGAAGATTGGGTGAAAAAATATTTGATGGTATTTCGCAAACTCGTTATTTCTTAGAAGCTTGGCAACCCCTCTCAATTAATGTGCTTTTCCCCAGTCTGTGCCTAGGGCTATTTGAAGAGGAAACAAAGGATAGAGACAAAACTGAGAACTTTTTTCTTTTGTCAAGTTTCAAAGAGCTACTACAAACTATGTTGTATTTAGAGTTCCAAATTCAGCTATCTATATAGGAGAGAACAGAGGGAAACCTAAAAATAAAAACTGCTACTGTAAACAAACGCTTCAACCTAGAAGAGCAAAATTTGGTGAGCCAAGTGGGATTTGTGTACTTGTCATTACCACCGAGTATCATCAAGATTGGGTGAAAAAATATTTTCTGGTATTTCGGCAACCCGTAATTTCTTGTGAGCTTGGCAAACCCTTTCAATGAAAGTGCTTTTCCACAGTCTCTGCTTAGGGCTACTTGAAGAGGAAACAAATCATAGAGACAAAACTGAGAACTCCTTTATTTTGTCAAGTTTCAAAGAGCTACTACAAACCATGTTGGATTTAGAGTTCCAAATTCAGCTATCTATATAGGAGAGAGCAGAAGGAAACCTAAAAATATAAACTGCTACTGTAAAGGAAGGCTTCAACCTAGAAGAACAAAATTTGGTGAGCCAAGTGGGATTTGTGTACTTGTCATTAATACCAAGTATCATCAAGATTGGGTGAAAAACTGTTTGCTGGTATTTCGGAAACTTGTAATTTCTTGGAAGCTTGGCAACCCCTTTTAATGAAAGTGCTTTTCCACAGTCTCTGCTTAGGGATACTTGAGGAGGAAACAAATCATAGAGACAAAACTGAGAACTCCTTTATTTTGTCAACTTTCAAAGAGCTACTACAAACCATGTTGGATTTATAGTTCCAAATTCATCTATCTATATAGGAGAGAACAGAGGGACAATTAAAATTATAAACTGCTACTGTAAACGAACGCTTAAACCTAGAAGAACCAATTTTGGTGAGTCAAGTTGAATTTGTGTACTGATCATTACCACCAGTATCATCAAGATTGGGTGAAAAAATATTTGCTGGTATTTTGGAAACTCGTTATTTCTTAGAAACTTGAAAACAACTCTCAATGAAAGTGCTTTTCCACAGTCTGTGCCTAGGGCTACTTGAAGAGGAAACAAACCATAGAGACAAAACTGAGATCTCCTTTATTTTGTCACGTTTCAAAGAGCTACTACAAACCATGTTGGATTTAGTGTTTTAAATTCATCTATATATCTAGGAGAGAACAGAGTGAAACCTAAAATAAAAACAGCTACTGTAAACGAACGCTTCAACCTAGAAGAACAAAATTTGGTGAGCCAAGTGGGATTTGTGTACTTGTCATTACCACCAAGTATCATCAAGATTGGGTGAAAAAATATTTGCTGGTATTTCGGAAACTTGTTTTTTCTTAGAAGCCTGGCAACCCCTCTCAATGAAAGTGCTTTAGCACAGTTTGTGCCTAGGGCTACTTGAAGGGGAAACAAAACATAGAGACAAAACTGAGAACTCCTTCATTTTGTCAAGTTTCAAAGAGCTACTACAAACCATGTTGGATTTAGAGTTCCGAATTCATCTATCTATATAAAAGAGAACAGAGTGAATCCTAAAAATAAAAACTGATACTGTAAACGAAAACTTCAACCTAGAAGAACACAATTAGGTGAGCAAAGTGGTATTTGTGTCCTGATCATTACCACCAAGTATCATCATGATTGGGTGAAAAAATATTTGCTGGTGTTTCGGAAACTCGTTATTTCTTAGAAGCTTGTGAAACCCTCTCAATGAAAGTGCTTTTCCACTGTCTGTGCCTAGGTCTACCTGAAGAGGAAACAAACCATAGAGACAAAACTGAGATCTCCTTTATTTTGTCAAGTTTCAAAGAGCTACTACAAACCATGTTGGATTTAGAGTTCCAAATTCATCTATCTATATAGGAGAGAACAGAGGGACACCTAAAAATATAAACTGCTACTGTAAACGAACGCTTCAACCTAGAAGTACCAAATTTGGTGAGTCAAGTGGGATTTGTGTACTGATCATTACCACCAGTATCATCTAGATTGGGTGAAAAAATATTTGCAGGTATTTCGGAAACTCGTTATTTCTTAGAAGTTGGCAACCCCTTTCAATGAAAGTGCTTTTCCAGAGTTTGAGACTAGGGCTACTTGAAGAGGAAACAAACAATAGAGACAAAACTGAGAACTCCTTTATTTTGTCATGTTTCAAAGAGCTACTACAAACCATGTTGTATTTAGAGTTCCAAATTCATCTATCTATATAGGAGAGAACAGAGTGAAACATAAAAATAAAAACTGCTACTGTAAACGAACGCTTCAACCTAGAAGAACACAATTTGGTGAGCAAAGTGGGATTTGTGTACTGATCATTACTACCACGTATCATCAAGATTGCATGAAAAAATATTTGCTGGTATTTCAGAAACTCATTATTTCTTTGAAGCTTGGCAACCCCTCTCAATGAATGTGCTTTTCCCCAGTCGTTGCCTAGTGCTATTTGAAGAGGAAACAAACCATAGAGACAAAACTGAGAACATTTTTATTTTGTCCAGTTTCAAAGAGCTACTACAAACCATGTTGGATTTAGAGTTCCAAATTCATCTATCTATGTAGGAGAGAACAGAGGGAAAACTAAAAATAAAAACTGCTCTTGTAATCGAACGCGTCAACCTAGAAGAGCAAAATTTGGTGAGCCAAGTGGGATTTGTGTACTTGTAATTACCACTAAGTATCATCAAGATTGGGCGAAAAAATATTTTCCAGTATTTCGGAAACCCATAGTTATTTGGGAGCTTGGCAAACCCTTTCAATGAAAGTGCTTTTCCACAGTCTCTGCTTAGGGCTACTTGAAGTGGACAAATCATAGAGACAAAACTGAGAACTCCTTTATATTTTCAAGTTTCAAAGAGCTACTACAAACCATGCTGGATTTAGAGTTCCAAATTCATCTATCTATATAGGAGAGAGTAGAGCTACTGTAAACGAACGTTTCAACCTAGAACAACAAAATTTGGTGAGCCAAGTGGGATTTGTGTACTTGTCATTACCACCAAGTATCATCAAAATTGGGTGAAAAAATATTTGCTGGTATTTCGGAAACTCGTTATTTCATAGAAGCCTGGCAACCCCTCTCAATGAAAGTTCTTTTCCACAGTCTCTGCCTAGTGCTACTTGAAGAGGAAACAAAACATAGAGACAAAACTGAGAACTTCTTCATTTTGTCAAGTTTCAAAGAGCTACTAAAATCCATGTTGGATTTGAGTTCCAAATTCATCTATCTATATAAAAAAGAACAGAGTGAAACCTAAAAATAAAAACTGCTACTGTAAACGAACGCTTTAACCTAGAAGAAAAAAATGGGGTGAGCCAAGTGGGATTTGTGTACTGATCATTACCACCACGTATCATCAAGATTGGGTGAAAAAATATTTGCTGGTATTTCGAAAACTCGTTATTTCTTAGAAGCTTGGCAACCCCTCTCAATGAAAATGCTTTTCCACAGTCTGTGCATAGGGCTACTTGAAGAGGAAACAATCCATAGAGACAAAACTGAGAACTCCTTTATTTTCTCAAGTTTCAAGAGCTACTACAAAACATGTTTTGTTTAGAGTTCCAAATTCTTCTATGTATATAGGAGACAACAGAGTGAAACCTAAAAATAAAAACTGCTACTGTAAACGAACGCTTCAACCTAGAAGAACAAAATTTGGTGAGCCAAGTGGGATTTGTGTACTTGTCATCACCCGCAAGTATCATCAAGATTGGGTGAAAAAATATTTGCTGGTATTTCAGAAACACGTAATTTCTTGGAAGCTTGGCAACCCATTTCTATGGAAGTGTTTTCCACAGTCTCTGCCTGGGCTACTTGAAGAGGAAACAAATCATAGAGACAAAACTGAGCACTACTTTTTGTCAAGTTTCAAAGAGCTACTACAAATCTTGTTGGATTTAGAGTTTCAAATTCATCTATCTATATAGGAGAGAACAAAGTGAAACCTAAAAATAAAAACTGCTACTGTAAACGAACGCTTCAACCTAGAAGAACACAATTTGGTGAGCCAAGTGGCATTTGTGTACTGATCATTACCACCACGTATCATCAAGATTGGGTGAAAAAATATTTGCTGGTATTTCGGAAACTCATTATTTTTTAGAAGCTTGGAAACCTCTCTCAATGAAAGTGCTTTTCCACAGTCTGTGTCTAGGGCTACTTGAATAGGAAACAAACCATAGAGACAAAAGTGAGAACTCCTTTATTTTGTCAAGTTTCAAAGAGCTTCTACAAACCATGTTGGATTTAGAGTTCCAAATTCATCTATCTATATAGGAGAGAACAGAGGGAAACCTAAAAATAAAAACAGCTACTGTAAACGAACGCTTCAACCTAGAAGAACAAAATTTGGTGAGCCAAGTGGGATTTGTGTATTTATCATTACCACCAAGTATCATCAAGTTTTGGGTGAAAAAGTATTTCTGGTATTTCAAAACTCGTAATTTCTTGGAAGCTTGGCAACCCCTTTGAATGAAAGTGCTATTCCACAGTCTCTGCTTAGGGGTACTTGAAGAGGAAACAAACCATAGAGACAAAACTGAGAATATTTTTATTTTGTCAAGTTTCAAAGAGCTACTACAAACCATGTTGGATTTAGAGTTCCAAATTCATCTATCTATATAGGAGAGAACAGAGGGAAACCTAAAAATAAAAACTGCTCAGGTAAACGAACGCTTCAACCTAGAAGAGCAAAATTTGGGGAGCCAAGTGGGACTTGCGTATTTGTAATTACCACCAAGTATCATCAAGATTGGGTGAAAAAATATTTGCTGGTATTTCGGAAACACGTAATTTTTTGGGAGCTTGGCAAACCCTTTCAATGAAAGTGCTTTTCCCCAGTTTCTGCTTAGGGGGCATGAAGAGGAAACAAACCATAGAGACGCAACTGAGAACTCCTTTATTTTGTCAAGTTTCAAAGAGCTACTACAAACCATGTTGGATTTAGAGTTCCAATTTCATCTATCTATATGGGAGAGAACAGAGTGAAACCTAAAAATAAAAACTGCTACTGTAAATGAATGCTTCATACTTGAAGAACACAATTTAGTGAGCCAAGTGGCATTTGTGTACTGATCATTACCACCACGGATCATCAAGACTGGGTGAAAAAATATTTGCTGGTATTTCGGAAACTCGTTATTTCTTAGAAGCTTCGCAACTCCTCTCAATGAATATGCTTTTCCCCAGTCTTTGCCTAGGGTTACTTGAAGAGGCAACAAACCATAGAGACAAAACTGAGAACTCCTTTATTTTGTCAAGTTTCAGAGAGCTACTACAAACCATGTTGATTTTAGAGTTCCAAATTCATCTATCTATATAGGAGAGAACAGAGGGAAACCTAAAAATAAAAACTGCTACTGTAAACGAACGCTTCAACCTAGAAGAACCAAATTTGGTGAGTCAAGTGGAATTTGTGTACTGATCATTACCACCAGTATCATCAAGATTGGGTGAAAAAATATTTGCTGGTATTTTGGAAACTCGTTATTTCTTTGAAGCTTGAAAACAACTCTCAATGAAAGTGCTTTTCCACAGTCTGTGCCTAGGGCTACTTGAAGAGGAAACAAACCATAGAGATAAAACTGAGATCTAATTTATTTTTTCACGTTTCAAAGAGCTACTACAAACCATGTTGGATTTAGTGTTTTAAATTCATCTATATACCTAGGAGAGAACAGAGTGAAACCTAAAAATAAAAACACCTACTGTAAACGAACTCTTCAACCTAGAAGAACAAAATTTGGTGAGCCAAGTGGGATTTGTGTACGTATCATTACCACCAAGTATCATCAAGATTGGGTGAAAAAATATTTGCTGGTATTTCCAAACTCGTAATTTCTTGGAAGCTTGGCAACCCCTTTTAATGAAAGTGCTTTTCCACAGTCTCTGCTTAGGGCTACTTGAAGAGGAAACAAACCATAGAGACAACACTGAGAACATTTTTATTTTGTCAAGTTTCAAAGAGCTACTACAAACCATGTTGGATTTAGAGTTCCAAATTCATCTATCTATATAGGAGAGAAGAGAGGGAAACCTAAAAATAAAAACTGCACTTGTAAACGAACGCTTCAAACTTGAAGAGAAAAATTTGGTGAGCCAAGTGGGATTTGTGTATTTGTAATTACCACCAAGTATCATCAAGATTGGGTGAAAAAAATTTGCCGGTATTTCGGCAACCCGTAATTTTTTGGGAGCTTGGCAAACCCTTTCAATGAAAGTGCTGTTCTACAGTTTGTGCCTAGGGCTACTTGGAGAGGAAACAAACCATAGAGACAAAACTGAGAACTCCTTTATTTTGTTAAGTCAAAGAGCTACTACAAACCATATTCGATTTAGAGTTAAAATTCATCTGTCTATATGGGAAAGAACAGAGTGAAACCTAAAAATAAAAACTGCTTCTATAAACGAACGCTTCAACCTAGAAGAACACAATTTGGTGAGCCAAGTGGCATTTGTGTACTGATCCTTACCACCGCGTATCATGAAGATTGGGTGAAAAAATATTTGCTGGTATTTCGCAAACTCGTTATTTCTTAGAAGCTT
>NW_027517781.1:0-39746 GCF_048772815.1 Callospermophilus lateralis
TGGAATAGCACATTCATCGAGAGGGGTTGCCAAGCTTCTAAGAATTAACGAGTTTCCGAAATACCAGCAAACATTTTTTCACCCAATCTTGATGATACTTGGTTGTAATGATCAGTACACAAATCCCACTTGGCTCACCAAATTTTGTTCTTCTAGGTTGAAGCGTTCGTCTACAGTAGCAGTTTTTATATTTTGGTTTCCCTCTGTTCTCGACTATATAATTAGATGAATTTGGAACTCTAAATCCAACATTTTTTGTAGTAGCTCTGTGAAACTTGACAAAATAAAGGAGTTCTCCGTTTTGTCTCTATGGTTTGTTTCCTCTTCAAGTAGCCCTAGGCACAGACTGTGGAAAAGCACTTTCATTGAGAGGCCTTGCCAAGCTTCTAAGAATTAACGAGTTTCCGAAATACCAGCAAATATTTTTGCACCCAATCTGGATGATACTTGGGGGTAATGATCAGTACACAAATCCCACTTGGCTCTCCAAATTTTGTTCTTCTAGGTTGAAGCGTTCGTCTACATTAGCAGTTTTTATATTTATTTTTCCCTCTGCTCTCTCCTATATAGATAGATGAATTTGGAACTCTCAATCCAACATGGTTCGTAGTAGCTCTTTGAAACTTGACAAAATAAAGTGTTCTCAGTTTTGTCTCTATGGTTTGTTTCCTCATCAAGTAGCCCTAGGCACAGACTGTGGAAAAGCACTTTCATCGAGAGGGGTTGCCAAGCTTCTAAGAATTAAAGAGTTTCCGAAATACAGGAAACATTTTTTCACCCAATCTTGATGATACTTGGTGGTAATGATCAGTACCCAAATCCCACTTCTCTCACCAAATTTTGTTCTTCTAGGTTGAAGCGTTCATGTACAGTAGCAGTTTTTATATTTAGGTTTCCCTCTGTTCTCTCCTATATGGATAGATGAATTTGGGACTCTAGATCCAACATGGATTGTAGTAATTCTTTGAAACTTGACAAAATAAAGGAGCTCTCAGTTTTGTCTCTATGGTTTGTTTCTCTTCAAGTAGCCCTAGGCACAGACTGTTGAAAAGCACTTTCATTGAGAGGGGTTGCCAAGCTTCTAAGAAATAACGTGCTTCCGAAATACCAGCAAATATTTTTTCACCCAATCTTGATGATACTTGGTTGTAATGATCAGTACAGAAATCCCACTTGGCTCACCAAATTTTGTTCTTCTAGTTTGAAGTGTTCGTCTACAGTAGCAGTTTTTATATTTAGGTTTCCCTCTGTTCTCGCCTATATAGATAGATGAATTAGGAACTCTAAATCCAACATGGTTCGTAGTAGCTCTTTGAAACAAAACAAAATAAAGGAGTTCTCAGTTTTGTCTCTATGGTTTGTTTCCTCTTCAAGTAGCCCTAGGCACAGCTGTGGAAAAGCACTTTCATCGAGAGGGGTTGCCAAAATTCTAAGAATTAACAAGTTTCCGAAATACCAGCAAATATTTTTTCACCCAATCTTGATGATACTTGGTGGTAATGATCACTGCACAAATCCCACTGGGCTCAACAAATTTTGTTCTTCTAGGTTAAAGCGTTCGTCTACAGTAGCAGTTTTTATATTTAGGTTTCCCTCTGTTCTCTCCTATATAGATAGATGAATTTGGAACTCTAAATCCAACATGGTTTGTAGTAGCTCTTTGAAACTTACAAAATAAATGAGTTCTCAGTTTTGTCTCTATGGTTTGTTTCCTCTTCAAGTAGCCCTAGGCACAGACTGTGGAAAAGCACTTTCATTGAGAGGGGTTGCAAAGCTTCTAAGAATTAACGACTTTCCGAAATACCAGCAAATATTTTTTCTCCCAATATTGATGATACTTGGTGGTAATGATCAGTACTCAAATCCCACTTGGCTCACAAATTTTGTTCTTCTATGTTGAAGCGTTCGTCTACAGTAACAGCTTTTATATTTTGGTTTCCCTCTGTTCTCTCCTATATAGATAGATGAATTTGGAACTCTAAATCTAACATTTTTTGTAGTAGCTCTTTGAAACTTGACAAAATAAAGGAGTTCTCCGTTTTGTCTCTATGGTTTGTTTCCTCTTCAAGTAGCCCTAGCCACAGACTGTGGAAAAGCACTTTCATCTAGAGGGGTTGCCAAGCTTCTAAGAATTAACGAGTTTCTGAAATACCAGCTAATGTTTTTTCACCCAATCTGGGTGATACGTGGTGGTAATGATCAGTACACAAATCCCACTTGGCTCACCAAATTTTGTTCTTCTAGGTTGAAGCGTTCGTCTACAGTAGCAGTTTTTATATTTAGGTTCCCCTCTGTCTCTCCTATATAGATAGATGAATTTGGAACTGTAAATCCAACATGGTTTGTAGTAGCTGATTGAAACTTGACAAAATAAAGGAGTTCTCTGTTTTGTCTCTATGGTTTGTTTCTTCTTCAAGTAGCCCTAAGAACAGACTGTGGAAAAGCACTTTCATCGAGAGGGGTTGCCAAGCTTCTAAGAATTAACGATTTTCCGAAATACCAGCAAATATTTTTTCACCCAATCTTGATGATACTTGCTGGTAATGATCAGTACACAAATCCCACTTGTCTCACCAAATTTTGTTCTTCTAGGTTGAAGCGTTCGTCTACAGTAGCAGTTTATATTTAGGTTTCACTCTGTTCTCTCCTATATAGATAGATGAATTTGGAACTCTAAATGCAACATGGTTCGTAGTAGCTCTTTGAAACTTGACAAAATAAAGGAGTTCTCAGTTTTGTCTCTATGGTTTGTTTCCTCTTCAAGTAGCCCTAGGCACAGACTGTGGAAAAGCACTTTCATCGAGAGGGGTTGCAAAGCTTCTAAGAATTAACGAGTTTCCGAAATACCAGCAAATATTTTTTCACCCAATCTTGATGATACTTGGTGGTAATGATCAGAACACAAATCCCACTTGGCTCACCAAATTTTGTTTTTCTAGGTTGATGCGTTCGTCTACAGTAGCAGTTTTTATATTTAGGTTTCCCTCTGTTCTCTCTTATATAGATAGATGAATTTGGAACTCTAAATCCAACGTGGTTCATAGAAGCTCTTGGAAACTTGAGAAAATAAAGGACTTCTTAGTTTTGTCTCTATGGTTTGTTTCCTCTTCAAGTAGCCCTAGGCACAGACTGTGGAAAAGCACTTTCATCGAGAGGGGTTGCCAAGCTTCTAAGAATTAACGAGTTTCCGAAATACCAGCATATATTTATTCACCCAATCATGATGATACTTGGTGGTAATGATCAGTACACAAATCCCACTTGGCTCACCAAATTTTGTTCTTCTAGGTTGAAGCGTTCGTCTACAGTAGCAGTTTTTATATTTAGGTTTCCCTCTGTCTCCCTATATAGATAGATGAATTTGGAACTCTAAATCCAACATGGATTGTAGTAATTCTTTGAAACTTGACAAAATAAAGGAGCTCTCAGTTTTGTCTCTATGGTTTGTTTCCTCTTCACGTAGTCCTAGGCACAGACTGTTGAAAAGCACTTTCATTGAGAGGGGTTGCCAAGCTTCTAAGAATTTACGTGTTTCCGAAATACCAGCAAATATTTTTTCACCCAATCTTGATGATACTTGGTGTTAATGATCAGTACACAAATCCCACTTGGCTCACCAAATTTTGTTCTTCTAGGTTGAAGCGTTCGTCTACAGTAGCAGTTTATATTGAGGTATCACTCTGTTCTCTACTATATAGATAGATGAATTTGGAACTCTAAATCCAACATGGATTGTAGTAATTCTTTCAAACTTGACAAAATAAAGGACTTCTCAGTTTTGTCTCTATGGTTTGTTTTCTCTTCAAGTAGCCCTAGGTACAGACTGTGGAAAAGCACTTTCATTGAGAGGGGTTGCCAAGCTTCTAAGAATTAACGAGATTCCAAAATACCAGCAAATATTTTTTCTCCCATTCTTGATGATACTCGGTGGTAATGATCAGTACTCAAATCCCACTTGGCTCACAAATTTTGTTCTTCAATGTTGAAGCGTTCGTCTACAGTAGCAGTTTTTATATTTAGGTTTCCCTCTGTTCTCTCCTATATAGATAGATGAATTTGGAACTCTAAATCAAACATGGATTTTAGTAATGCTTTGAAACTTGACAAAATAAAGGACTTCTCAGTTTATCTCTATGGTTTGTTTCCTCTGCAAGAAGCCCTAGGCACAGACTGTGGAAAAGCACTTTCATCGAGAATGGTTGCCAAGCTTCTAAGAATTAACAAGTTTCAAAATACCAGCAAATAGTTTTTCACCCAATCTTGATGATACTTTGTGGTAATGATCAGTACACAAATCCCACTTGGTTCACCAAATTTTCTTCTCTAGGTTGAAGCGTTCGTCTACAGTAGCAGTTTTTATATTTTGGTTTCCCTCTGTTCTCTCCTATATAGATAGATGAATTTGGAACTCTATATCCAACATTTTTTGTAGTAGCTCTTTGAAACTTGACAAAATAAAAGAGTTCTCAGTTTTGTCTCTATTGTTTGTTTCCTCTTCCAGTAGCCCTAGGCACAGACTGTGGAAAAGTACTTTCATCTAGAGGGGTTGCCAAGCTTCAAAGAATTAAGGAGTTTCCGAAATACCAGCTAATATTTTTTCACCCAATCTGGATGATACTTGGTGGTAATGATCAGTATACAAATCCCACGTGGCTCACCAAATTTTGTTCTTCTAGGTTGAAGCGTTCGTCTACAGTAGCAGTTTTTATATTTAGGTTTCCCTCTGCTCTCTCCTATATAGATAGATGAATTTGGAACTCTCAATCCAACATGGTTCGTAGTAGCTCTTTGAAACTTGACAAAATAAAGTGTTCTCAGTTTTGTCTCTATGGTTTGTTTCCTCTTCAAGTAGCCCTAGGCACAGACTGTGGAAAAGCACTTTCATTGAGAGGGGTTGCCAACCTTCTAAGAATTAACGAGTTTCAGAAATACCAGCAAATATTTTTTCACCCACTCTTGATGATACTTGGTGGTAATGATCAGTACACAAATCCCACTTGGCTCACCAAATTTTGTTCTTCTAGGTTGAAGCGTTCGTCTACAGTAGCAGTTTTTATATTTAGTTTTCCCTCTGTCTCCCTATATAGATAGATGAATTTGGAACTCTAAATCCAACATGGTTTGTAGTAGCTCTTTGAAACTTGAAAAAATAAAGGAGTTCTCAGTTTTGTCTCTATGGTTTGTTTCCTCTTCAAGTAGCCCTAGGCACATACTGTGGAATAGCACTTTCATCGAGAGGGGTTGCCAAGCTTCTAAGAATTAACGAGTTTCCGAAATACCAGCAAACATTTTTCACCCAATCTTGATGATACGTGGTGGTAATGATCAGTACACAAATCCCACTTGGCTCACCAAATTTTGTTCTCTAGGTTGAAGCGTGCGTCTACAGTAGCAGTTTTTATATTTTGGATTCCCTCTGTTCTCGACTATATAATTAGATGAATTTGGAAGTCTAAATCCAACATTTTTTGTAGTAGCTCTGTGAAACTTGACAAAATAAAGGAGTTCTCCGTTTTGTCTCTATGGATTGTTTCCTCTTCAAGTAGCCCTAGGCACAGACTGTGGAAAAGCACTTTCATTGAGAGGCCTTGCCAAGCTTCTAAGAATTAACGAGTTTCCGAAATACCAGCTAATATTTTTTCACCCAATCTTGATGATACTTGGTGGTAATGATCAGTACACAAATCCCACTTGGCTCACCAAATTTTGTTCTTCTAGGTTGAAGCGTTCGTCTACAGTAGCAGTTTTTATATTTAGGTTCCCCTCTGTTCTCTCCTATATAGATAGATGAATTTGGAACTCTAAATCCAACATGGTTTGTAGTAGCTCATTGAAACTTGACAAAATAAAGGAGTTCTCTGTTTTGTCACTATGGTTTGTTTCTTCTTCAGGTAGCCCTAAGAACAGACTGTGGAAAAGCACTTTCATCGAGAGGGGTTGCCAAGCTTCTAAGAATTAACGATTTTCCTAAATACCAGCAAATATTTTTTCACCCAATGTTGATGATACTTGGTGGTAATGATCATTACACAAATCCCACTTGTCTCACCAAATTTTGATCTTCTAGGTTGAAGCGTTCGTCTACAGTAGCAGTTTATATTTAGGTTTCACTCTGTTCTCTCCTATATAGATAGATGAATTTGGAACTCTAAATGCAACATGGTTCGTAGTAGCTCTTTGAAACTTGACAAAATAAAGGAGTTCTCAGTTTTGTCTCTATGGTTTGTTACCTCTTCAAGTAGCCCTAGGCACAGACTGTGGAAAAGCACTTTCATCGAGAGGGGTTGCAAAGCTTCTAAGAATTAACGAGTTTCCGAAATACCAGAAAATATTTTTTCACCCATTCTTGATGATACTTGGTGGTAATGATCAGTACACAAATCCCACGTGGCTCACCAAATTTTGTTCTTCTAGGTTGAAGCGTTCGTCTACAGTAGCAGTTTTTATATTTAGGTTTCCCTCTGCTCTCTCCTATATAGATAGATGAATTTGGAACTCTCAATCCAACATGGTTCGTAGTAGCACTGTGAAACTTGACAAAATAAAGTGTTCTCAGTTTTGTCTCCATGGTTTGTGTCCTCTTCAAGTAGCCCTAGGCACAGACTGTGGAAAAGCACTTTCATTGAGAGGGGTTGCCAACCTTCTAAGAATTAACGAGTTTCAGAAATACCAGCAAATATTTTTTCACCCACTCTTGATGATACTTGGTGGTAATGATCAGTACACAAATCCCACTTGGCTCACCAAATTTTGTTCTACTAGGTTGAAGCGTTCGTCTACAGTAGCAGTTTTTATATTTAGTTTTCCCTCTGTCTCCCTATATAGATAGATGAATTTGGAACTCTAAATCCAACATGGTTTGTAGTAGCTCTTTGAAACTTGAAAAAATAAAGGAGTTCTCAGTTTTGTCTCTATGGTTTGTTTCCTCTTCAAGTAGCCCTAGGCACATACTGTGGAATAGCACTTTCATCGAGAGGGGTTGCCAAGCTTCTAAGAATTAACGAGTTTCCGAAATACCAGCAAACATTTTTTCACCCAATCTTGATGATACTGGGTTGTAATGATCAGTACACAAATCCCACTTGGCTCACCAAATTTTGTTCTTCTAGGTTGAAGCGTTCGTCTACAGTAGCAGTTTTTATATTTTGGTTTCCCTCTGTTCTCGACTATATAATTAGATGAATTTGGAACTCTAAATCCAACATTTTTTGTAGTAGCTCTGTGAAACTTGACAAAATAAAGGAGTTCTCCGTTTTGTCTCTATGGTTTGTTTCCTCTTCAAGTAGCCCTAGGCACAGACTGTGGAAAAGCACTTTCATTGAGAGGCCTTGCCAAGCTTCTAAGAATTAACGAGTTTCCGAAATACCAGCAAATATTTTTGCACCCAATCTGGATGATACTTGGGGGTAATGATCAGTACACAAATCCCACTTGGCTCTCCAAATTTTGTTCTTCTAGGTTGAAGCGTTCGTCTACAGTAGCAGTTTTTATATTTATTTTTCCCTCTGCTCTCTCCTATATAGATAGATGAATTTGGAACTCTCAATCCAACATGGTTCGTAGTAGCTCTTTGAAACTTGACAAAATAAAGTGTTCTCAGTTTTGTCTCTATGGTTTGTTTCCTCATCAAGTAGCCCTAGGCACAGACTGTGGAAAAGCACTTTCATCGAGAGGGGTTGAGAAGCTTCTAAAAATTAAAGAGTTTCCGAAATACAGGAAACATTTTTTCACCCAATCTTGATGATACTTGGTGGTAATGATCAGTACCCAAATCCCACTTCTCTCACCAAATTTTGTTCTTCTAGGTTGAAGCGTTCGTCTACAGTAGCAGTTTTTATATTTAGGTTTCCCTCTGTTCTCTCCTATATGGATAGATGAATTTGGGACTCTAGATCCAACATGGATTGTAGTAATTCTTTGAAACTTGACAAAATAAAGGAGCTCTCAGTTTTGTCTCTATGGTTTGTTTCTCTTCAAGTAGCCCTAGGCACAGACTGTTGAAAAGCACTTTCATTGAGAGGGGTTGCCAAGCTTCTAAGAATTAACGTGTTTCCGAAATACCAGCAAATATTTTTTCACCAATCTTGATGATACTTGGTTGTAATGATCAGTACAGAAATCCCACTTGGCTCACCAAATTTTGTTCTTCTAGTTTGAAGTGTTCGTCTACAGTAGCAGTTTTTATATTTAGGTTTCCCTCTGTTCTCGCCTATATAGATAGATGAATTAGGAACTCTAAATCCAACATGGTTCTTAGTAGCTCTTTGAAACAAAACAAAATAAAGGAGTTCTCAGTTTTGTCTCTATGGTTTGTTTCCTCTTCAAGTAGCCCTAGGCACAGCTGTGGAAAAGCACTTTCATCGAAAGGCGTTGCCAAAATTCTAAGAATTAACAAGTTTCCGAAATACCAGCAAATATTTTTTCACCCAATCTTGATGATACTTGGTGGTAATGATCACTGCACAAATCCCACTGGGCTCAACAAATTTTGTTCTTCTAGGTTAAAGCGTTCGTCTACAGTAGCAGTTTTTATATTTAGGTTTCCCTCTGTTCTCTCCTATATAGATAGATGAATTTGGAACTCTAAATCCAACATGGTTTGTAGTAGCTCTTTGAAACTTACAAAATAAATGAGTTCTCAGTTTTGTCTCTATGGTTTGTTTCCTCTTCAAGTAGCCCTAGGCACAGACTGTGGAAAAGCACTTTCATTGAGAGGGGTTGCAAAGCTTGTAAGAATTAACGAGTTTCCGAAATACAGGAAACATTTTTTCACCCAATCTTGATGATACTTGGAGGTAATGATCAGTACACAAATCCCACTTGTCTCACCAAATTTTGTTCTTCTAGGTTGAAGCGTTCGTCTACAGTAGCAGTTTATATTTAGGTTTCACTCTGTTCTCTCCTATATAGATAGATGAATTTGGAACTCTAAATGCAACATGGTTCGTAGTAGCTCTTTGAAACTTGACAAAATAAAGGAGTTCTCAGTTTTGTCTCTATGGTTTGTTTCCTCTTCAAGTAGCCCTAGGCACAGACTGTGGAAAAGCACTTTCATCGAGAGGGGTTGCAAAGCTTCTAAGAATTAACGAGTTTCTGAAATACCAGCAAATATTTTTTCACCCAATCTTGATGATACTTGGTGGTCATGATCAGTACACAAATCCCACTTGATTCACCAAATTTTGTTCTTCTAGGTAGAAGTGTTCGTCTACAGTAGCAGTTTTTATATTTAGGTTACCCTCTGCTCTCTCCTATATAGTTAGATGAATTTGGAACTCTCAATCCAACATGGTTCATAGTAGCTATTTGAAACTTGACAATATAAAGTGTTCTCAGTTTTGTCTCTATGGTTTGTTTCCTCTTCAAGTAGCCCTAGGCACAGACTGTAGAAAAGCACTTTCATCGAGAGGGGTTGCCAAGCTTGTAAGAATTAACGAGTTTCCGAAATACAGGAAACATTTTTTCACCCAATCTTGATGATACTTGGTGGTAATGATCAGTACACAAATCCTACTTGGCTCACCAAATTTTGTTCTTCTAGGTTGATGCGTTCGTCTACAGTAGCAGTTTTTATATTTAGGTTTCCCTCTGTCTTCCTATATAGATAGATGAATTTGGTACTCTAAATCCAACATGGTTTGTAGTAGCTCTTTGAAACTTGACAAAATAAAAGAGTTCTCCGTTTTATCTCTATGGTTTGTTTCCTCTTCAAGTAGCCCTAGGCACATACTGTGGAATAGCACTTTCATTGAGAGGGGTTGCCAAGATTCTAAGAATTAACGAGTTTCCGAAATACCAGCAAATATTTTTTCACCCAATCTTGATGATACTTGGTGGTAATGATCAGTACCCAAATCCCACTTGGCTCACCAAATTTTGTTCTTCTAGGTTGAAGCGTTCGTGTAAAGTAGCATTTTTTATATTTAGCTTTCCCTCTGTTCTCTCCTATATGTATAGATGAATTTGGGACTCTAGATCCAACATGGATTGTAGCAATTCTTTGAAACTTGACAAAATAAAGGAGCTCTCAGTTTTGTCTCTATGGTTTGTTTCCTCTTCAAGTAGCCCTAGGCACAGGCTGTGGAAAAGCACTTTCATCGAGAGGGGTTGCCAAGATTCTAAGAATTAACGAGTTTCCGAAATACCAGCAAATGTTTTTTCACCCAATCTTGATGATACTTGGTGGTAATGATCACTACACAAATCCCACTGGGCTCACCAAATTTTGTTCTTCTAGGTTGAAGCGTTCGTCTACAGTAGCAGTTTTTATATTTAGGTTTCCCTCTGTTCTCTCCTATATAGATAGATGAATTTGGAACTCTAATCCAACATGGTTTGTAGTAGCTCTTTGAAACTTGACAAAATAAAGGAGTTCTCAGTTTTGTCTCTATGGTTTGTTTCCTCTTCAAGTAGCCCTAGGAACAGACTGTGGAAAAGCACTTTCATCGAGAGGGGTTGCAAAGCTTCTAAGAATTAACGAGTTTCCGAAATACCAGCAAATATTTTTTCACCCAATCTTGATGATACTTGGTGGTAATGATCAGTACACAAATCCCACTTGGCTCACCAAATTTTGTTCTTCTAGGTTGAAGCGTTCGTCTACAGTAGCAGTTTTTATATTTATTTTTCCCTCTGCTCTCTCCTATATAGATAGATGAATTTGGAACTCTCAATCCAACATGGTTCGTAGTAGCTCTTTGAAACTTGACAAAATAAAGTGTTCTCAGTTTTGTCTCTATGGTTTGTTTCCTCTTCAAGTAGCCCTAGGCACAGACTGTGGAAAAGCACTTTCATCGAGAGGGGTTGCCAAGCTTCTAAGAATTAACGAGTTTCCGAAATACAGAAAACATTTTTTCACCCAATCTTGATGATTCTTCTTGGTAATGATCAGTACCCAAATCCCACTTCTCTCACCAAATTTTGCTCTTCTAGGTTGAAGCGTTCGTGTACAGTAGCAGTTTTTATATTTAGGTTTCCCTCTGTTCTCTCCTATATGGATAGATAAATTTGGGACTCTAGATCCAACATGGATTGTAGTAATTCTTTGAAACTTGACAAAATAAAGGAGCTCTCAGTTTTGTCTCTATGGTTTGTTTCTCTTCAAGTAGCCCTAGGCACAGACTGTTGAAAAGCACTTTCATTGAGAGGGGTTGCCAAGCTTCTAAGAATTAACGTGTTTCCGAAATACCAGCAAATATTTTTTCACCCAATCTTGATGATACTTGGTTGTAATGATCAGTACAGAAATCCCCCTTGGCTCACCCAATTTTGTTCTTCTAGTTTGAAGTGTTCGTCTACAGTAGCAGTTTTTATATTTAGGTTTCCCTCTGTTCTCGCCTATATAGTTAGATGAATTAGGAACTCTAAATCCAACATGGTTCGTAGTAGCTCTTTGAAACATGACAAAATAAAGGAGTTCTCAGTTTTGTCTCTATGGTTTGTTTCCTCTTCAAGTAGCCCTAGGCACAGCTGTGGAAAAGCACTATCATCGAGAGTGGTTGCCAAAATTCTAAGAATTAACAAGTTTCCGAAATACCAGCAAATATTTTTTCACCCAATCTTGATGATACTTGGTGGTAATGATCACTGCACAAATCCCACTGGGCTCAACAAATTTTGTTCTTCTAGGTTAAAGCGTTCGTCTACAGTAGCAGTTTTTCTATTTAGGTTTCCCTCTGTTCTCTCCTATATAGATAGATGAATTTGGAACTCTAAATCCAACATGGTTCATAGTAGCTCTTTGAAAGTTGACAAAATAAAGGAGTTCTCAGTTTTGTCTCTATGGTTTGTTTCCTCTTCAAGTAGCCCTAGGCACAGACTGTGGAATAGCACTTTCATCGAGAGGGGTTGCCAAGCTTCTAAGAATTAACGAGTTTCCGAAATACCAGCAAATATTTTTTCACCCAATCTTGATGATACTTGGTGGTCATGATCAGTGCACAAATCCCACTTGTCTCACCAAATTTTATTCTTCTAGGTTGATTCGTTCGTCTACAGTAGCAGTGTATATTTAGGTTTCACTCTGTTCTCTCCTATATAGATAGATGAATTTGGAACTCTAAATCCAACATGGTTTGTAGTAGCTCTTTGAAACTTACAAAACAAAGGAGTTCTCAGTTTTGTCTCTATGGTTTGTTTCCTCTTCAAGTAGCCCTAGGCACAGACTGTGGAAAAGCACTTTCATTGAGAGGGGTTGCAAAGCTTCTAAGAATTAACGACTTTCCGAAATACCAGCAAATATTTTTTCTCCCAATATTGATGATACTTGGTGGTAATGATCAGTACTCAAATCCCACTTGGCTCACAAATTTTGTTCTTCTATGTTGAAGCGTTCGTCTACAGTAGCAGTTTTTATATTTAGGTTTCCCTCTGTTCTCTCCTATGTAGATAGATGAATTTGGAACTCTAAATCAAACATGGATTGTAGTAATTCTTTGAAACTTGACAAAATAAAGGACTTCTCAGTTTATCTCTATGGTTTGTTTCCTCTGCAAGTAGCCCTAGGCACAGACTGTGGAAAAGCACTTTCATCGGAGGGGTTGCCAAGCTTCTAAGAATTAAGGAGTTTCTGAAATACCAGCAAATATTTTTTCAACCAATCTTGATGATACTTGGTGGTAATGATCAGTACACAAATCCCACTTGGCTCACCAAATTTTGTTCTCTAGGTTGAAGCGTTCGTCTACAGTAGCAGTTTTTATATTTTGGTTTTCCTCTGTTCTCTCCTATATAGATAGATGAATTTGGAACTCTAAATCCAACATTTTTTGTAGTAGCTCTTTGAAACTTGACAAAATAAAGGAGTTCTCCGTTTTGTCTCTATGGTTTGTTTCTTCTTCAAGTAGCCCTAGGCACAGACTGTGGAAAAGCACTTTCATTGAGAGGGGTTGCAAAGCTTCTAAGAATTAACGACTTTCCGAAATACCAGCAAATATTTTTTCTCCCAATATTGATGATACTTGGTGGTAATGATCAGTACTCAAATCCCACTTGGCTCACAAATTTTGTTCTTCTATGTTGAAGCGTTCGTCTACAGTAGCAGCTTTTATATTTTGGTTTCCCTCTGTTCTCTCCTATATAGATAGATGAATTTGGAACTCTAAATCCAACATTTTTTGTAGTAGCTCTTTGAAACTTGACAAAATAAAGGAGTTCTCTGTTTTGTCTCTATGGTTTGTTTCCTCTTCAAGTAGACCTAGGCACAGACTGTGGAAAAGCACTTTCATCTAGAGGGGTTGCCAAGCTTCTAAGAATTAACGAGTTTCTGAAATACCAGCTAATATTTTTTCACCCAATCTGGATGATACTTGGTGGTAATGATCAGTACACAAATCCCACTTGGCTCACCAAATTTTGTTCTTCTAGGTTGAAGCGTTCGTCTACAGTAGCAGTTTTTATATTTAGGTTCCCCTCTGTCTCTCCTATATAGATAGATGAATTTGGAACTGTAAATCCAACATGGTTTGTAGTAGCTCATTGAAACTTGACAAAATAAAGGAGTTCTCTGTTTTGTCTCTATGGTTTGTTTCTTCTTCAAGTAGCCCTAAGAACAGACTGTGGAAAAGCACTTTCATCGAGAGGGGTTGCCAAGCTTCTAAGAATTAACGATTTTCCGAAATACCAGCAAATATTTTTTCACCCAATCTTGATGATACTTGGTGCTAATGATCAGTACACAAATCCCACTTGTCTCACCAAATTTTGTTCTTCTAGGTTGAAGCGTTCGTCTACAGTAGCAGTTTATATTTAGGTTTCACTCTGTTCTCTCCTATATAGATAGATGAATTTGGAACTCTAAATGCAACATGGTTCGTAGTAGCTCTTTGAAACTTAACAAAATAAAGGAGTTCTCAGTTTTGTCTCTATGGTTTGTTTCCTCTTCAAGTAGCCCTAGGCACAGACTGTGGAAAAGCACTTTCATCGAGAGGGGTTGCCAAGCTTGTAAGAATTAACGAGTTTCCGAAATACAGGAAACATTTTTTCACCCAATCTTGATGATACTTGGTGGTAATGATCAGTACACAAATCCTACTTGGCTCACCAAATTTTGTTCTTCTAGGTTGATTCGTTCGTCTACAGTAGCATTGTATATTTAGGTTTCACTCTGTTCTCTCCTATATAGATAGATGAATTTGGAACTCTAAATCCAACATGGTTTGTAGTAGCTCTTTGAAACTTACAAAACAAAGGAGTTCTCAGTTTTGTCTCTATGGTTTGTTTCCTCTTCAAGTAGCCCTAGGCACAGACTGTGGAAAAGCACTTTCATTGAGAGGGGTTGCAAAGCTTCTAAGAATTAACGACTTTCCGAAATACCAGCAAATATTTTTTCTCCCAATATTGATGATACTTGGTGGTAATGATCAGTACTCAAATCCCACTTGGCTCACAAATTTTGTTCTTCTATGTTGAAGCGTTCGTCTACAGTAGCAGTTTTTATATTTAGGTTTCCCTCTGTTCTCTCCTATGTAGATAGATGAATTTGGAACTCTAAATCAAACATGGATTGTAGTAATTCTTTGAAACTTGACAAAATAAAGGACTTCTCAGTTTATCTCTATGGTTTGTTTCCTCTGCAAGTAGCCCTAGGCACAGACTGTGGAAAAGCACTTTCATCGGAGGGGTTTCCAAGCTTCTAAGATTTAAGGAGTTTCTGAAATACCAGCAAATATTTTTTCAACCAATCTTGATGATACTTGGTGGTAATGATCAGTACACAAATCCCACTTGGCTCACCAAATTTTGTTCTCTAGGTTGAAGCGTTCGTCTACAGTAGCAGTTTTTATATTTAGGTTTCACTCTGTTCTCTCCTATATAGATAGATGAATTTGGAACTCTAAATGCAACATGGTTCGTAGAAGCTCTTTGAAACTTGACAAAATAAAGGAGTTCTCAGTTTTGTCTCTATGGTTTGTTTCCTCTTCACATAGCCCTAGGCACAGACTGTGGAAAAGCACTTTCATTGAAAAGGGTTGCCAAGCTTCTAAGAATTAACGAGTTTCCGAAATACCAGCAAATATTTTTTTCACCCAATCTTGATGATACTTGATGGTAATGATCAGTACACAAATTCCACTTGGCTCACCAAATTTTGTTCTTCTAGGTTGAAGCGTTCATCTATAGTAGTAGTTTTTATATTTAGTTTTCCCACTGTTCTCTCTGATATATATAGATGAATTTGGAACTCAAAATTCAACATGGTTAGTAGAAGCTCTTTGAAACTTGACCAAATAAAGGAGTTCTCAGTTTTGTCTCTATGGTTTGTTTTCTCTTTAAGTAGCCCTATGCGCAGACTGTGGAAAAGCACTTTCACTGAGAGGGGTTGCCAACCTTCTAAGAATTAACGAGTTTCCGAAATACCTGCAAATATTTTTTCACCCAATCTTGATGATACTTGGTTTTAATGATCAGTACACAAATCCCACTTGGCTCACCAAATTTTGTTCTTCTAGGTTGAAGCGTTCGTCTACAGTAGCAGTTTTTATATTTAGGTTTCCCTCTGTTCTCTCCTATATAGATAGATGAATTTGGAACTCTAAATCCAACATGGTTTGTAGTAGCTCTTTGAAACTTTACAAAATAAAGGAGGTCTTAGTTTTGTCTCCATGGTTTGTTTCCCCTTCAAGTAGCCCTCAGCACAGACTGTGGAAAAGCACTTTCATTGAGAGGGGTTGCCAAGCTTCTAAGAATTAACGATTTTCCGAAATACCAGCAAATATTTTTTCACCCGATCTTGATGATACTTGGTGGTAATGATTAGTACACAAATCCCACTTGGCTCACGAAATTTTGTTCTTCTCGGTTGAAGCGTTCGTGTACAGTAGCAGTTTTTATATTTAGTTTTCCCTCTGTTCTCTCCTATATAGATAGATGAATTTGGAACTCTAAATCCAACATGGTTTGTAGTAGCTATTTGAAACTTGACAAAATAAAGGAGTTCTCAGTTTTGTCTCTATGGATTGTTTCCTCTTCAAGTAGCCTTAGGCACAGACTGTGGAAAAGCACTTTCATTGAGATGGGTTGCAAAGTTTCTAAGAATTAACGAGTTTCCGAATTACGAGCAAACACTTTTTCACCCAAACTTGATGATACTGTGGGGTAATGATCAGTACACAAATCCCTCTTGGCTCACCAAATTTTGTTCTTCTAGGTTGAAGCGTTCGTCTACAGTAGCAGTTTTTATATTTAGGTTTCCTCTGCTCTCTCCTATATAGATAGATGAATTTGGAACTCTAAATTAAACATGGTTCGTCGTAGCTCTTTGAAACTTGAAAAAATAAAGGAGTTCTCAGTTTTGTCCTTATGGTTTGTTTCCTCTTCAAGTAGCCCTAGGCACAGACTTGGAAAAGCAATTTCATTGAGAGGGGTTGCCAAGCTTCTAAGAATTAAGGAGTTTCCCAAATACCAGCAAATATTTTTCACCCAATCTTGATGATACTTGGTGGTAATGATCAGGACACAAATCCCACTTGGCTCACCAAATTTTGTTCATCTAGGTTGAAGCGTTCATCTACAGTAGTAATTTTTATATTTTGTTTTCCCACTGTTCTCCCCTATATAGATAGATGAAGTTGGAACACTAAATCCAACATGGTTTGTAGTAGCTCTTTGAAACTTTACAAAATAAAGGAGTTCTCAGTTTTGTCTCTATGGTTTGTTTCCTCTTCAAGTAGCCTTCAGCACAGATTGTTTAAAAGCACTTTCATTGAGAGGGGTTGCCAAGCTTCTAAGAATTAATGAGTTTCCGAAATACCAGCAAATATTTTTTCACCCGATCTTGATGATACTTGGTGGTAATGATTAGTACACAAATCCCAATTGGCTCACGTAATTTTGTTCTTCTAGGTTGAAGCGTTCGTGTACAGTAGCAGTTTTTATATTTAGGTTTCCTTCTCTTCTCTCCTATATAGATAGATGAATTTGGAACTCTAAATCCAACATGGTTTGTAGTAGCTCTTTGAAACTTGACAAAATAAAGGAGTTCTCAGTTTTGTCTCTATGGTTTGTTTCCTCTTAAGTAGCCATAGGAACAGTTTGTGGAAAAGCACTTTCATTGAGATGGGTTGCCAAGCTTCTAAGAATTAACGAGTTTCCGAAATACGAGCAAACACTTTTTCACCCAATCTTGATGATACTTTGTGGTAATGATCAGTACACAAATCCCACTTGGCTCACCAATTTTGTTCTTCTAGGTTGAAGCGTTCATCTACAGTAGCAGTTTTTATATTTAGGTTTCCTCTGCTTTCTCCTATATAGATAGATGAATTTGGAACTCTAAATCCAACATGGTTCATAGTAGCTCTTTGAAACTTGACAAAATAAAGGAGTTCTCAGTTTTGTCTCTATGGTTTGTTTCCTCTTCAAGTAGCCCTAGGAACAGACTGTAGTAAAGCAATTTCATTGAGAGGGGATGCCAAGCTTCCAAGAATTAACGAGTTTCCGAAATACCAGCAAATATTTTCTCACCCAATCTTGATGATACTTGGTGTTAATGATCAGTACACAAATCCCATTTGGCTCACCAAATTTTGTTCTTCTAGGTTGAAGCGTTCGTCTACAGTAGCAGTTTTTATATTTAGGTTTCCCTCTGTTCTCTCATATATAGATAGATGAATTGGGAAATCTAAATCCAACATGGTTCGTAGAAGCTCTTTGAAACTTGACAAAATAAAGGAGTTCTCAGTTTTGTCTCTATGGTTTGTTTCCTCTTCACATAGCCCTAGGCACAGACTGTGGAAAAGCACTTTCATTGAAAAGGGTTGCCAAGCTTCTAAGAATTAACGAGTTTCCGAAATACCAGCAAATATTTTTTTCACCCAATCTTGATGATACTTGATGGTAATGATCAGTACACAAATTCCACTTGGCTCACCAAATTTTGTTCTTCTAGGTTGAAGCGTTCATCTACAGTAGTAGTTTTTATATTTAGTTTTCCCACTGTTCTCTCTTATATATATAGATGTTTTTGGAACTCAAAATTCAACATGGTTAGTAGAAGCTCTTTGAAACTTGACAAAATAAAGGAGTTCTCAGTTTTGTCTCTATGGTTTGTTCTCTCTTTAAGTAGCCCTATGCACAGACTGTGGAAAAGCACTTTCACTGAGAGGGGTTGCCAAGGTTCTAAGAATTAACGAGTTTCCGAAATACCAGCAAATATTTTTTTCACCCAATTTGATGATACTTGATGGTAATGATCAGTACACAAATTCCACTTGGCTCACCAAATTTTGTTCTTCTAGGTTGAAGCGTTCATCTACAGTAGTAGTTTTTATATTTAGTTTTCCCACTGTTCTCTCTTATATATATAGATGAATTTGGAACTCAAAATTCAACATGGTTAGTAGAAGCTCTTTGAAACTTGACAAAATAAAGGAGTTCTCAGTTTTGTCTCTATGGTTTGTTTTATTTTTAAGTAGCCCTATGCACAGACTGTGGAAAAGCACTTTCACTGAGAGGGGTTGCCAACCTTCTAAGAATTAACGAGTTTCCGAAATACCTGCAAATATTTTTTCACCCAATCTTGATGATACATGGTGGTAATGATCAGTACACAAATCCCACTTGGCTCACCAAATTTTCTTCTTCTAGGTTGAAGCGTTCGTCTACAGTAGCAGTTTTTATATTTAGGTTTCCCTCTGTTCTCTCCTATACAGATAGATGAATTTGGAAATCTAAATCCAACATGGTTCGTAGTAGCTCTTTGAAACTTGACAAAATAAAGGAGTTCTCAGTTTTGTCTCTATGGTTTGTTTCCTCTTCCTAGCCCTAGGCACATACTGTGGAAAAGCACTTTCATTGAAAGGGGTTGCCAAGCTTCTAAGATTTAACGAGTTTCCCAAATACCAGCAAATATTTTTTTCACCCAATTTTGATGATACTTGGTGGTAATGATCAGTACACAAATTTCACTTGGCTCACCAAATTTTGTTCTTCTAGGTTGAAGCGTTCATCTACAGTAGTAGTATTTATATTTAGTTTTCCCTCTGTTCTCTCCTATATAGATAGATGAATTTGGAACTCTAAATCCAACATGGTTTGTAGTAGGTCTTTGAAACTTTACAAAATAAAGGAGGTCTTAGTTTTGTCTCCATGGTTTGTTTCCCCTTCAAGTAGCCCTCAGCACAGACTGTGGAAAAGCACTTTCATCGAGAGGGGTTGCCAAGCTTCTAAGAATTAACGATTTTCCGAAATACCAGCAAATATTTCTTCACCCGATCTTGATGATACTTGGTGGTAATGATTAGTACACAAATCCCACTTGGCTCACGAAATTTTGTTCTTCTCGGTTGAAGCGTTCGTGTACAGTAGCAGTTTTTATATTTAGTTTTCCCTCTGTTCTCTCCTATATAGATAGATGAATTTGGAACTCTAAATCCAACATGGTTTGTAGTAGCTCTTTGAAACTTGACAGAATAAAGGAGTTCTCAGTTTTGTCTCTATGGATTGTTTCCTCTTCAAGTAGCCTTAGGCACAGACTGTGGAAAAGCACTTTCATTGAGATGGGTTGCAAAGTTTCTAAGAATTCACGAGTTTCCGAATTACGAGCAAACACTTTTTCACCCAATCTTGATGATACTGTGTGGTAATGATCAGTACACAAATCCCTCTTGGCTTACCAAATTTTGTTCTTCTAGGTTGAAGCGTTCGTCTACAGTAGCAGTTTTTATATTTAGGTTTCTTCTGCTCTCTCCTATATAGATAGATGAATTTGGAACTCTAAATTAAACATGGTTCATCGTAGCTCTTTGAAACTTGAAAAAATAAAGGAGTTCTCAGTTTTGTCTCTATGGTTTGTTTCCTCTTCAAGTAGCCCTAGGCACAGACTTGGAAAAGCAATTTCATTGAGAGGGGTTGCCAAGCTTCTAAGAATTAACGAGTTTCCCAAATACCAGCAAATATTTTTCACCCAATCTTGATGATACTTGGTGGTAATGATCAGGACACAAATCCCAGTTGGCTCACCAAATTTTGTTCTTCTATGTTGAAGCGTTCATCTACAGTAGTAGTTTTTATATTTTGTTTTCCCACTGTTCTCCCCTATATAGATAGATGAAGTTGGAACACTAAATCCAACATGGTTTGTAGTAGCTCTTTGAAACTTTACAAAATAAAGGAGGTCTTAGTTTTGTCTCCATGGTTTGTTTCCCCTTCAAGTAGCCCTCAGCACAGACTGTGGAAAAGTACTTTCATTGAGAGGGGTTGCCAAGCTTCTAAGAATTAAAGAGTTTCCGAAATACGAGCAAACACTTTTTCACCCAATCTTGATGATACTGTGTGGTAATGATCAGTACACAAATCCCTCTTGGCTTACCAAATTTTGTTCTTCTAGGTTGAAGCGTTCGTCTACAGTAGCAGTTTTTATATTTAGGTTTCTTCTGCTCTCTCCTATATAGATAGATGAATTTGGAACTCTAAATTAAACATGGTTCATCGTAGCTCTTTGAAACTTGAAAAAATAAAGCAGTTCTCAGTTTTGTCTCTATGGTTTGTTTCCTCTTCAAGTAGCCTTCAGCACAGATTGTTTAAAAGCACTTTCATTGAGAGGGGTTGCCAAGCTTCTAAGAATTAATGAGTTTCCGAAATACCAGCAAATATTTTTTCACCCGATCTTGATGATACTTGGTGGTAATGATTAGTACACAAATCCCACTTGGCTCACGTAATTTTGTTCTTCTAGGTTGAAGCGTTCGTGTACAGTAGCAGTTTTTATATTTATGTTTCCTTCTGTTCTCTCCTATATAGATAGATGAATTTGGAACTCTAAATCCAACATGGTTTGTAGTAGCTCTTTGAAACGTGACTAAATAAAGGAGTTCTCAGTTTTGTCTCTATGGTTTGTTTCCTCTTCAAGTAGCCCTAGGAACAGACTGTAGAAAAGCAATTTCATTGAGAGGGGATGCCAAGCTTCCAAGAATTAACGAGTTTCCGAAATACCAGCAAATATTTTCTCACCCAATCTTGATGATACTTGGTGTTAATGATCAGTACACAAATCCCATTTGGCTCACCAAATTTTGTTCTTCTAGGTTGAAGCGTTCGTCTACAGTAGCAGTTTTATATTTAGGTTTCCCACTGTTCTCTCATATATAGATAGATGAATTGGGAAATCTAAATCCAACATGGTTCGTAGAAGCTCTTTGAAACTTGACAAAATAAAGGAGTTCTCAGTTTTGTCTCTATGGTTTGTTTCCTCTTCACATAGCCCTAGGCACAGACTGTGGAAAAGCACTTTCATTGAAAAGGGTTGCCAAGCTTCTAAGAATTAACGAGTTTCCGAAATACCAGCAAATATTTTTTTCACCCAATCTTGATGATACTTGATGGTAATGATCAGTACACAAATTCCACTTGGCTCACCAAATTTTGTTCTTCTAGGTTGAAGCGTTCATCTACAGTAGTAGTTTTTATATTTAGTTTTCCCACTGTTCTCTCTTATATATATAGATGAATTTGGAACTCAAAATCCAACATGGTCAGTAGAAGCTCTTTGAAACTTGACAAAATAAAAGAGTTCTCAGTTTTGTCTCTATGGTTTGTTTTATTTTTAAGTAGCCCTATGCACAGACTGTGGAAAAGCACTTTCACTGAGAGGGGTTGCCAACCTTCTAAGAATTAACGAGTTTCCGAAATACCTGCAAATATTTTTTCACCCAATCTTGATGATACATGGTGGTAATGATCAGTACACAAATCCCACTTGGCTCACCAAATTTTGTTCTTCTAGGTTGAAGCGTTCGTCTACAGTAGCAGTTTTTATATTTAGGTTTCCCTCTGTTCTCTCCTATACAGATAGATGAATTTGGAACTCTAAATCCAACATGGTTCGTAGTAGCTCTTTGAAACTTGACAAAATAAAGGAGTTCTCAGTTTTGTCTCTATGGTTTGTTTCCTCTTCCTAGCCCTAGGCACATACTGTGGAAAAGCACTTTCATTGAGAGGGGTTGCCAAGCTTCTAAGAATTAACGAGTTTCCCAAAACCAGCAAATATTTTTTTCACCCAATCTTGATGATACTTGGTGGTAATGATCAGTACACAAATTTCACTTGGCTCACCAAATTTTGTTCTTCTAGGTTGAAGCGTTCATCTACAGTAGTAGTATTTATATTTAGTTTTCCCTCTGTTCTCTCCTATATAGATAGATGAATTTGGAACTCTAAATCCAACATGGTTTGTAGTAGGTCTTTGAAACTTTACAAAATAAAGGAGGTCTTAGTTTTGTCTCCATGGTTTGTTTCCCCTTCAAGTAGCCCTCAGCACAGACTGTGGAAAAGCACTTTCATCGAGAGGGGTTGCCAAGCTTCTAAGAATTAACGATTTTCCGAAATACCAGCAAATATTTCTTCACCCGATCTTGATGATACTTGGTGGTAATGATTAGTACACAAATCCCACTTGGCTCACGAAATTTTGTTCTTCTCGGTTGAAGCGTTCGTGTACAGTAGCAGTTTTTATATTTAGTTTTCCCTCTGTTCTCTCCTATATAGATAGATGAATTTGGAACTCTAAATCCAACATGGTTTGTAGTAGCTCTTTGAAACTTGACAAAATAAAGGAGTTCTCAGTTTTGTCTCTATGGATTGTTTCCTCTTCAAATAGCCTTAGCCACAGACTGTGGAAAAGCACTTTCATTGAGATGGGTTGCAAAGTTTCTAAGAATTCACGAGTTTCCGAATTACGAGCAAACACTTTTTCACCCAATCTTGATGATACTGTGTGGTAATGATCAGTACACAAATCCCTCTTGGCTTACCAAATTTTGTTCTTCTAGGTTGAAGCGTTCGTCTACAGTAGCAGTTTTTATATTTAGGTTTCTTCTGCTCTCTCCTATATAGATAGATGAATTTGGAAAACTAAATTAAACATGGTTCATCGTAGCTCTTTGAAACTTGAAAAAATAAAGGAGTTCTCAGTTTTGTCTCTATGGTTTGTTTCCTCTTCAAGTAGCCCTAGGCACAGACTTGGAAAAGCAATTTCATTGAGAGGGGTTGAAAAGCTTCTAAGAATTAACGAGTTTCCGAAATACCAGCAAATATTTTTTTCACCCGATCTTGAGGATACTTGATGGTAATGATCAGTACACAAATTCCACTTGGCTCACCAAATTTTGTTCTTCTAGGTTGAAGCGTTCATCTACAGTAGTAGTTTTTATATTTAGTTTTCCCACTGTTCTCTATTATGTATATAGATGAATTTGGAACTCAAAATCCAACATGGTTAGTAGAAGCTCTTTGAAACTTGACAAAATAAAGGAGTTCTCAGTTTTGTCTCTATGGTTTGTTTTCTCTTTAAGTAGCCCTATGCACAGACTGTGGAAAAGCACTTTCACTGAGAGGGGTTGCCAATCTTCTAAGAATTAACGAGTTTCTGAAATACCTGCAAATATTTTTTCACCCAATCTTGATGATACTTGGTGGTAATGATCAGTACACAAATCCCACTTGGCTCACCAAATTTTGTTCTTCTAGGTTGAAGCGTTCGTCTACAGTAGCAGTTTTTATATTTAGGTTTCCCTCTGTTCTCTCCTATACACATAGATGAATTTGGAAATCTAAATCCAACATGGTTCGTAGAAGCTCTTTGAAACTTGACAAAATAAAGGAGTTCTCAGTTTTGTGTCTATGGTTGGTTTCCTCTTCCTAGCCCTAGGCACAGACTGTGGAAAAGCACTTTCATTGAGAGGGGTTGCCAAGGTTCTAAGAATTAAAGAGTTTCCGAAATACGAGCAAACACTTTTTCACCCAATCTTGATGATACTTTGTGGTAATGATCAGTACACAAATCCCACTTGGCTCACCAAATTTTGTTCTTCTAGGTTGAAGCGTTCATCTACAGTAGCAGTTTTTATATTTAGGTTTCCTCTGCTTTCTCCTATATAGATAGATGAATTTGGAACTCTAAATCCAACATGGTTCATAGTAGCTCTTTGAAACTTGACAAAATAAAGGAGTTCTCAGTTTTGTCTCTATGGTTTGTTTCCTCTTCAAGTAGCCCTAGGCACAGACTGTAGAAAAGCAATTTCATTGAGAGGGGTTGCCAAGCTTCCAAGAATTAACGAGATTCCGAAATACAAGCAAATATTTTTTCACCCAATCTTGATGATACTTGGTGTTAATTATCAGTACACAAATCCCACTTGGCTCACCAAATTTTGTTCTTCTAGGTTGAAGAGTTCGTCTACAGTAGCAGTTTTTATATTTAGGTTTCCCTCTGTTCTCTCATATATAGATAGATGAATTTGGAAATCTAAATCCAACATGGTTCGTAGAAGCTCATTGAAACTTGACAAAATAAAGGAGTTCTCAGTTTTGTCTCTATGGTTTGTTTCCTCTTCACATAGCCCTAGGCACAGACTGTGGAAAAGCACTTTCATTGAAAGGGGTTGCCATGCTTCTAAGAATTAACGAGTTTCCGAAATACCAGCAAATATTTTTTTCACCCAATCTTGATGATACTTGATGGTAATGATCAGTACACAAATTCCACTTGGCTCACCAAATTTTGTTCTTCTAGGTTGAAGCGTTCATCTACAGTAGTAGTTTTTATATTTAGTTTTCCCACTGTTCTCTCTTATATATATAGATGAATTTGGAACTCAAAATCCAACATGGTTAGTAGAAGCTCTTTGAAACTTGACAAAATAAAGGAGTTCTCAGTTTTGTCTCTATGGTTTGTTTTCTCTTTAAGTAGCCCTATGCACAGACTGTGGAAAAGCACTTTCACTGAGAGGGGTTGCCAATCTTCTAAGAATTAACGAGTTTCTGAAATACCTGCAAATATTTTTTCACCCAATCTTGATGATACTTGGTGGTAATGATCAGTACACAAATCCCACTTGGCTCACCAAATTTTGTTCTTCTAGGTTGAAGCGTTCGTCTACAGTAGCAGTTTTTATATTTAGGTTTCCCTCTGTTCTCTCCTATACACATAGATGAATTTGGAAATCTAAATCCAACATGGTTCGTAGAAGCTCTTTGAAACTTGACAAAATAAAGGAGTTCTCAGTTTTGTGTCTATGGTTGGTTTCCTCTTCCTAGCCCTAGGCACAGACTGTGGAAAAGCACTTTCATTGAGAGGGGTTGCCAAGGTTCTAAGAATTAAAGAGTTTCCGAAATACGAGCAAACACTTTTTCACCCAATCTTGATGATACTTTGTGGTAATGATCAGTACACAAATCCCACTTGGCTCACCAAATTTTGTTCTTCTAGGTTGAAGCGTTCATCTACAGTAGCAGTTTTTATATTTAGGTTTCCTCTGCTTTCTCCTATATAGATAGATGAATTTGGAACTCTAAATCCAACATGGTTCATAGTAGCTCTTTGAAACTTGACAAAATAAAGGAGTTCTCAGTTTTGTCTCTATGGTTTGTTTCCTCTTCAAGTAGCCCTAGGCACAGACTGTAGAAAAGCAATTTCATTGAGAGGGGTTGCCAAGCTTCCAAGAATTAACGAGATTCCGAAATACAAGCAAATATTTTTTCACCCAATCTTGATGATACTTGGTGTTAATTATCAGTACACAAATCCCACTTGGCTCACCAAATTTTGTTCTTCTAGGTTGAAGAGTTCGTCTACAGTAGCAGTTTTTATATTTAGGTTTCCCTCTGTTCTCTCATATATAGATAGATGAATTTGGAAATCTAAATCCAACATGGTTCGTAGAAGCTCATTGAAACTTGACAAAATAAAGGAGTTCTCAGTTTTGTCTCTATGGTTTGTTTCCTCTTCACATAGCCCTAGGCACAGACTGTGGAAAAGCACTTTCATTGAAAGGGGTTGCCATGCTTCTAAGAATTAACGAGTTTCCGAAATACCAGCAAATATTTTTTTCACCCAATCTTGATGATACTTGATGGTAATGATCAGTACACAAATTCCACTTGGCTCACCAAATTTTGTTCTTCTAGGTTGAAGCGTTCATCTACAGTAGTAGTTTTTATATTTAGTTTTCCCACTGTTCTCTCTTATATATATAGATGAATTTGGAACTCAAAATTCAACATGGTTAGTAGAAGCTCTTTGAAACTTGACAAAATAAAGGAGTTCTCAGTTTTGTCTCTATGGTTTGTTTTATCTTTAAGCAGCCCTATGCACAGACTGTGGAAAAGCACTTTCACTGAGAGGGGTTGCCAACCTTCTAAGAATTAACGAGTTTCCGAAATACCTGCAAATATTTTTTCACCCAATCTTGATGATACTTGGTGGTAATGATCAGTACACAAATCCCACTTGGCTCACCAAATTTTGTTCTTCTAGGTTGAAGCGTTCGTCTACAGTAGCAGTTTTTATATTTAGGTTTCCCTCTGTTCTCTCCTATACAGATAGATGAATTTTTAAATCTAAATCCAACATGGTTCGTAGTAGCTCTTTGAAACTTGACAAAATAAAGGAGTTCTCAGTTTTGTCTCTATGGTTTGTTTCCTCTTCCTAGCCCTAGGCACAGACTGTGGAAAAGCACTTTCATTGAGAGGGGTTGCCAAGCTTCTAAGAATTAACGAGTTTCCCAAATACCAGCAAATATTTTTTTCACCCAATCTTGATGATACTTGGTGGTAATGATCAGTACACAAATTTCACTTGGCTCACCAAATTTTGTTCTTCTAGGTTGAAGCGTTCATCTACAGTAGTAGTATTTATATTTAGTTTTCCCTCTGTTCTCTCCTATATAGATAGATGAATTTGGAACTCTAAATCCAACATGGTTTGTAGTAGCACTTTGAAACTTTACAAAATAAAGGAGGTCTTAGTTTTGTCTCCATGGTTTGTTTCCCCTTCAAGTAGCCCTCAGAACAGACTGTGGAAAAGCACTTTCATCGAGAGGGGTTGCCAAGCTTCTAAGAATTAACGATTTTCCGAAATACCAGCAAATATTTTTTCACCCGATCTTGATGATACTTGGTGGTAATGATTAGTACACAAATCCCACTTGGCTCACGAAATTTTGTTCTTCTCGGTTGAAGCGTTCGTGTACAGTAGCAGTTTTTATATTTAGTTTTCCCTCTGTTCTCTCATATATAGATAGATGAATTTGGAAATCTAAATCCAACATGCTTCGTAGAACCTCTTTGAAACTTGACAAAATAAAGGAGTTCTCAGTTTTGTCTCTATGGTTTGTTTCCTCTTCACATAGCCCTAGGCACAGACTGTGGAAAGCACTTTCATTGAAAGGGTTGCCATGCTTCTAAGAATTAACGAGTTTCCGAAATACCAGCAAATATTTTTTTCACCCAATCTTGATGATACTTGGTGGTAATGATTAGTACACAAATCCCACTTGGCTCACATAATTTTCTTCTTCTAGGTTGAAGCGTTCGTGTACAGTAGCAGTTTTTATATTTATGTTTCCTTCTGTTCTCTCCTATATAGATAGATGAATTTGGAACTCTAAATCCAACATGGTTTGTAGTAGCTCTTTGAAACGTGACTAAATAAAGGAGTTCTCAGTTTTGTCTCTATGGTTTGTTTCCTCTTCAAGTAGCCCTAGGAACAGACTGTAGAAAAGCAATTTCATTGAGAGGGGATGCCAAGCTTCCAAGAATTAACGAGTTTCCGAAATACCAGCAAATATTTTCTCACCCAATCTTGATGATACTTGGTGTTAATGATCAGTACACAAATCCCATTTGGCTCACCAAATTTTGTTCTTCTAGGTTGAAGTGTTCGTCTACAGTAGCAGTTTTATATTTAGGTTTCCCTCTGTTCTCTCATATATAGATAGATGAATTGGGAAATCTAAATCCAACATGGTTCGTAGAAGCTCTTTGAAACTTGACAAAATAAAGGAGTTCTCAGTTTTGTCTCTATGGTTTGTTTCCTCTTCACATAGCCCTAGGCACAGACTGTGGAAAAGCACTTTCATTGAAAAGGGTTGCCAAGCTTCTAAGAATTAACGAGTTTCCGAAATACCAGCAAATATTTTTTTCACCCAATCTTGATGATACTTGATGGTAATGATCAGTACACAAATTCCACTTGGCTCACCAAATTTTGTTCTTCTAGGTTGAAGCGTTCATCTACAGTAGTAGTTTTTATATTTAGTTTTCCCACTGTTCTCTCTTATATATATAGATGAATTTGGAACTCAAAATCCAACATGGTTAGTAGAAGCTCTTTGAAACTTGACAAAATAAAAGAGTTCTCAGTTTTGTCTCTATGGTTTGTTTTATTTTTAAGTAGCCCTATGCACAGACTGTGGAAAAGCACTTTCACTGAGAGGGGTTGCCAACCTTCTAAGAATTAACGAGTTTCCGAAATACCTGCAAATATTTTTTCACCCAATCTTGATGATACATGGTGGTAATGATCAGTACACAAATCCCACTTGGCTCACCAAATTTTGTTCTTCTAGGTTGAAGCGTTCGTCTACAGTAGCAGTTTTTATATTTAGGTTTCCCTCTGTTCTCTCCTATACAGATAGATGAATTTGGAAATCTAAATCCAACATGGTTCGTAGTAGCTCTTTGAAACTTGACAAAATAAAGGAGTTCTCAGTTTTGTCTCTATGGTTTGTTTCCTCTTCCTAGCCCTAGGCACATACTGTGGAAAAGCACTTTCATTGAGAGGGGTTGCCAAGCTTCTAAGAATTAACGAGTTTCCCAAAACCAGCAAATATTTTTTTCACCCAATCTTGATGATACTTGGTGGTAATGATCAGTACACAAATTTCACTTGGCTCACCAAATTTTGTTCTTCTAGGTTGAAGCGTTCATCTACAGTAGTAGTATTTATATTTAGTTTTCCCTCTGTTCTCTCCTATATAGATAGATGAATTTGGAACTCTAAATCCAACATGGTTTGTAGTAGGTCTTTGAAACTTTACAAAATAAAGGAGGTCTTAGTTTTGTCTCCATGGTTTGTTTCCCCTTCAAGTAGCCCTCAGCACAGACTGTGGAAATGCACTTTCATCGAGAGGGGTTGCCAAGCTTCTAAGAATTAACGATTTTCCGAAATACCAGCAAATATTTCTTCACCCGATCTTGATGATACTTGGTGGTAATGATTAGTACACAAATCCCACTTGGCTCACGAAATTTTGTTCTTCTCGGTTGAAGCGTTCGTGTACAGTAGCAGTTTTTATATTTAGTTTTCCCTCTGTTCTCTCCTATATAGATAGATGAATTTGGAACTCTAAATCCAACATGGTTTGTAGTAGCTCTTTGAAACTTGACAAAATAAAGGAGTTCTCAGTTTTGTCTCTATGGATTGTTTCCTCTTCAAATAGCCTTAGGCACAGACTGTGGAAAAGCACTTTCATTGAGATGGGTTGCAAAGTTTCTAAGAATTCACGAGTTTCCGAATTACGAGCAAACACTTTTTCACCCAATCTTGATGATACTGTGTGGTAATGATCAGTACACAAATCCCTCTTGGCTTACCAAATTTTGTTCTTCTAGGTTGAAGCGTTCGTCTACAGTAGCAGTTTTTATATTTAGGTTTCTTCTGCTCTCTCCTATATAGATAGATGAATTTGGAACTCTAAATTAAACATGGTTCATCGTAGCTCTTTGAAACTTGAAAAAATAAAGGAGTTCTCAGTTTTGTCTCTATGGTTTGTTTCCTCTTCAAGTAGCCCTAGGCACAGACTTGGAAAAGCAATTTCATTGAGAGGGGTTGAAAAGCTTCTAAGAATTAACGAGTTTCCGAAATACCAGCAAATATTTTTTTCACCCGATCTTGATGATACTTGATGGTAATGATCAGTACACAAATTCCACTTGGCTCACCAAATTTTGTTCTTCTAGGTTGAAGCGTTCATCTACAGTAGTAGTTTTTATATTTAGTTTTCCCACTGTTCTCTCTTATATATATAGATGAATTTGGAACTCAAAATCCAACATGGTTAGTAGAAGCTCTTTGAAACTTGACAAAATAAAGGAGTTCTCAGTTTTGTCTCTATGGTTTGTTTTCTCTTTAAGTAGCCCTATGCACAGACTGTGGAAAAGCACTTTCACTGAGAGGGGTTGCCAATCTTCTAAGAATTAACGAGTTTCTGAAATACCTGCAAATATTTTTTCACCCAATCTTGATGATACTTGGTGGTAATGATCAGTACACAAATCCCACTTGGCTCACCAAATTTTGTTCTTCTAGGTTGAAGCGTTCGTCTACAGTAGCAGTTTTTATATTTAGGTTTCCCTCTGTTCTCTCCTATACACATAGATGAATTTGGAAATCTAAATCCAACATGGTTCGTAGAAGCTCTTTGAAACTTGACAAAATAAAGGAGTTCTCAGTTTTGTGTCTATGGTTGGTTTCCTCTTCCTAGCCCTAGGCACAGACTGTGGAAAAGCACTTTCATTGAGAGGGGTTGCCAAGGTTCTAAGAATTAAAGAGTTTCCGAAATACGAGCAAACACTTTTTCACCCAATCTTGATAATACTTTGTGGTAATGATCAGTACACAAATCCCACTTGGCTCACCAAATTTTGTTCTTCTAGGTTGAAGCGTTCATCTACAGTAGCAGTTTTTATATTTAGGTTTCCTCTGCTTTCTCCTATATAGATAGATGAATTTGGAACTCTAAATCCAACATGGTTCATAGTAGCTCTTTGAAACTTGACAAAATAAAGGAGTTCTCAGTTTTGTCTCTATGGTTTGTTTCCTCTTCAAGTAGCCCTAGGCACAGACTGTAGAAAAGCAATTTCATTGAGAAGGGTTGCCAAGCTTCCAAGAATTAACGAGTTTCCGAAATACCAGCAAATATTTTTTCACCCAATCTTGATGATACTTGGTGTTAATTATCAGTACACAAATCCCACTTGGCTCACCAAATTTTGTTCTTCTAGGTTGAAGAGTTCGTCTACAGTAGCAGTTTTTATATTTAGGTTTCCCTCTGTTCTCTCATATATAGATAGATGAATTTGGAAATCTAACTCCAACATGGTTCGTAGAAGCTCTTTGAAACTTGACAAAATAAAGGAGTTCTCAGTTTTGTCTCTATGGTTTGTTTCCTCTTCACATAGCCCTAGGCACAGACTGTGGAAAAGCACTTTCATTGAAAGGGGTTGCCATGCTTCTAAGAATTAACGAGTTTCCGAAATACCAGCAAATATTTTTTTCACCCAATCTTGATGATACTTGATGGTAATGATCAGTACACAAATTCCACTTGGCTCACCAAATTTTGTTCTTCTAGGTTGAAGCGTTCATCTACAGTAGTAGTTTTTATATTTAGTTTTCCCACTGTTCTCTCTTATATATATAGATGAATTTGGAACTCAAAATTCAACATGGTTAGTAGAAGCTCTTTGAAACTTGACAAAATAAAGGAGTTCTCAGTTTTGTCTCTATGGTTTGTTTTATCTTTAAGCAGCCCTATGCACAGACTGTGGAAAAGCACTTTCACTGAGAGGGGTTGCCAACCTTCTAAGAATTAACGAGTTTCCGAAATACCTGCAAATATTTTTTCACCCAATCTTGATGATACTTGGTGGTAATGATCAGTACACAAATCCCACTTGGCTCACCAAATTTTGTTCTTCTAGGTTGAAGCGTTCGTCTACAGTAGCAGTTTTTATATTTAGGTTTCCCTCTGTTCTCTCCTATACAGATAGATGAATTTTTAAATCTAAATCCAACATGGTTCGTAGTAGCTCTTTGAAACTTGACAAAATAAAGGAGTTCTCAGTTTTGTCTCTATGGTTTGTTTCCTCTTCCTAGCCCTAGGCACAGACTGTGGAAAAGCACTTTCATTGAGAGGGGTTGCCAAGCTTCTAAGAATTAACGAGTTTCCCAAATACCAGCAAATATTTTTTTCACCCAATCTTGATGATACTTGGTGGTAATGATCAGTACACAAATTTCACTTGGCTCACCAAATTTTGTTCTTCTAGGTTGAAGCGTTCATCTACAGTAGTAGTATTTATATTTAGTTTTCCCTCTGTTCTCTCCTATATAGATAGATGAATTTGGAACTCTAAATCCAACATGGTTTGTAGTAGCACTTTGAAACTTTACAAAATAAAGGAGGTCTTAGTTTTGTCTCCATGGTTTGTTTCCCCTTCAAGTAGCCCTCAGAACAGACTGTGGAAAAGCACTTTCATCGAGAGGGGTTGCCAAGCTTCTAAGAATTAACGATTTTCCGAAATACCAGCAAATATTTTTTCACCCGATCTTGATGATACTTGGTGGTAATGATTAGTACACAAATCCCACTTGGCTCACGAAATTTTGTTCTTCTCGGTTGAAGCGTTCGTGTACAGTAGCAGTTTTTATATTTAGTTTTCCCTCTGTTCTCTCATATATAGATAGATGAATTTGGAAATCTAAATCCAACATGCTTCGTAGAACCTCTTTGAAACTTGACAAAATAAAGGAGTTCTCAGTTTTGTCTCTATGGTTTGTTTCCTCTTCACATAGCCCTAGGCACAGACTGTGGAAAAGCACTTTCATTGAAAGGGGTTGCCATGGCTTCTAAGAATTAACGAGTTTCCGAAATACCAGCAAATATTTTTTTCACCCAATCTTGATGATACTTGATGGTAATGATCAGTACACAAATTCCACTTGGCTCACCAAATTTTGTTCTTCTAGGTTGAAGCGTTCATCTACAGTAGTAGTTTTTATATTTAGTTTTCCCACTGTTCTCTCTTATATATATAGATGAATTTGGAACTCAAAATTCAACATGGTTAGTAGAAGCTCTTTGAAACTTGACAAAATAAAGGAGTTCTCAGTTTTGTCTCTATGGTTTGTTTTCTCTTTAAGTAGCCCTATGCACAGACTGTGGAAAAGCACTTTCACTGAGAGGGGTTGCCAACCTTCTAAGAATTAACGAGTTTCCGAAATACCTGCAAATATTTTTTCACCCAATCTTGATGTTACTTGGTGGTAATGATCAGTACACAAATCCCACTTGGCTCACCAAATTTTGTTCTTCTAGGTTGAAGCGTTCGTCTACAGTAGCAGTTTTTATATTTAGGTTTCCCTCTGTTCTCTCCTATACAGATAGATGAATTTGGAAATCTAAATCCAACATGGTTCGTAGTAGCTCTTTGAAACTTGACAAAATAAAGGAGTTCTCAGTTTTGTCTCTATAATTTGTTTCCTCTTCCTAGCCCTAGGCACAGACTGTGGAAAAGCACTTTCATTGAGAGGGGTTGCCAAGCTTCTAAGATTTAACGAGTTTCCCAAATACCAGCAAATATTTTTTTCACCCAATCTTGATGATACTTGGTGGTAATGATCAGTACACAAATTTCACTTGGCTCACCAAATTTTGTTCTTCTAGGTTGAAGCGTTCATCTACAGTAGTAGTATTTATATTTAGTTTTCCCTCTGTTCTCTCCTATATAGATAGATGAATTTGGAACTCTAAATCCAACATGGTTTGTAGTAGCACTTTGAAACTTTACAAAATAAAGGAGGTCTTAGTTTTGTCTCCATGGTTTGTTTCCCCTTCAAGTAGCCCTCAGCACAGACTGTGGAAAAGCACTTTCATCGAGAGGGTTTGCCAAGCTTCTAAGAATTAACGATTTTCCGAAATTCCAGCAAATATTTTTTCACCCGATCTTGATGATACTTGGTGGTAATGATTAGTACACAAATCCCACTTGGCTCACCAAATTTTGTTCTTCTCGGTTGAAGCGTTCGTGTACAGTAGCAGTTTTTATATTTAGTTTTTCCCTCTGTTCTCTCCTATATAGATAGATGAATTTGGAACTCTAAATCCAACATGGTTTGTAGGAGCTCTTTGTAACTTGACAAAATAAAGGAGTTCTCAGATTGTCTCTATGGATTGTTTCCTCTTCAAGTAGTCTTAGGCACAGACTGTGGAAAAGCACTTTCATTGAGATGGGTTGCAAAGTTTCTAAGAATTAACGAGTTTCCGAATTACGAGCAAACACTTTTTCACCCAATCTTGATGATACTGTGTGGTAATGATCAGTACACAAATCCCACTTGGCTCACCAAATTTTGTTCTTCTAGGTTGAAGCGTTCGTCTACAGTAGCAGTTTTTATATTTAGGTTTCCTCTGCTCTCTCCTATATAGATAGATGAATTTGGAACTCTAAATTAAACATGGTTCGTCGTAGCTCTTTGAAACTTGAAAAAATAAAGGAGTTCTCACTTTTGTCTCTATGGTTTGTTTCCTCTTCAAGTAGCCCTATGCACAGACTTGGAAAAGCAATTTCATTGAGAGGGGTTGCCAAGCTTCTAAGAATTAACGAGTTTCCCAAATACCAGCAAATATTTTTCACCCAATCTTGATGATACTTGGTGGTAATGATCAGGACACAAATCCCACTTGGCTCACCAAATTTTGTTCTTCTAGGTTGAAGCGTTCATCTACAGTAGTAGTTTTTATATTTTGTTTTCCCACTGTTCTCCCCTATATAGATAGATGAATTTGGAACACTAAATCCAACATGGTTTGTAGTAGCTCTTTGAAACTTTACAAAATAAAAACGTTCTCAGTTTTGTCTCTATGGTTTGTTTCCTCTTCAAGTAGCATTCAGCACAGATTGTTTAAAAGCACTTTCATTGAGAGGGGTTGCCGAGCTTCTAAGAATTAATGAGTTTCCGAAATACCAGGAAATATTTTTTCACCCGATCTTGATGATACTTGGTGGTAATGATTAGTACACAAATCCCAATTGGCTCACGTAATTTTGTTCTTCTAGGTTGAAGCGTTCGTGTACAGTAGCAGTTTTTATATTTAGTTTTCCTTCTGTTCTCTCCTATATAGATAGATGAATTTGGAACTCTAAATCCAACATGGTTTGTAGTAGCTCTTTGAAACTTGACAAAATAAAGGAGTTCTCAGTTTTGTCTCTATGGTTTGTTTCCTCTTCAAGTAGCCATAGGCACAGTTTGTGGAAAAGCACTTTCATTGAGATGGGTTGCCAAGCTTCTAAGAATTAACGAGTTTCCGAAATACGAGCAAACACTTTTTCACCCAATCTTGATGATACTTTGTGGTAATGATCAGTACACAAATCCCACTTGGCTCACCAAATTTTGTTCTTCTAGGTTGAAGCGTTCTTCTACAGTAGCAGTTTTTATATTTAGGTTTCCTCTGCTTTCTCCTATATAGATATATGAATTTGGAACTCTAAATCCAACATGGGTCATAGTAGCTCTTTGAAACTTGACAAAATAAAGGAGTTCTCAGTTTTGTCTCTATGGTTTGTTTCCTCTTCAAGTAGCCCTAGGCACAGACTGTAGAAAAGCAATTTCATTGAGAGGGGTTGTCAAGCTTCCAAGAATTAACGAGTTTCTGAAATACCAGCAAATATTTTTTCACCCAATCTTGATGATACTTGGTGTTAATTATCAGTACACAAATCCCACTTGGCTCACCAAATTTTGTTCTTCTAGGTTGAAGCGTTCGTCTACAGTAGCAGTTTTTATATTTAGGTTTCCCTCTGTTCTCTCATATATAGATGATGAATTTGGAAATCTAAATCCAACATGGTTCGTAGAAGCTCTTTGAAACTTGTCAAAATAAAGGAGTTCTCAGTTTTGTCTCTATGGTTTGTTTCCTCTTCACATGGCCCTAGGCACAGACTGTGGAAAAGCACTTTCATTGAAAGGGGTTGCCAAGCTTCTAAGAATTAACGAGTGTCCGAAATACCAGCAAATATTTTTTTCACCGAATCTTGATGATACTTGATGGTAATGATCAGTACACAAATTCCACTTGGCTCACCAAATTTTGTTCTTCTTGGTTGAAGCGTTCATCTACAGTAGTAGTTTTTATATTTAGTTTTCCCACTGTTCTCTCTTATATATATAGATGAATTTGGAACTCAAAATTCAACATGGTTAGTAGAAGCTCTTTGAAACTTGACAAAATAAAGGAGTTCTCAGTTTTGTCTCTATGGTTTGTTTTATCTTTAAGTAGCCCTATGCACAGACTGTGGAAAAGCACTTTCACTGAGAGGGGTTGCCAACCTTCTAAGAATTAACGAGTTTCCGAAATACCTGCAAATATTTTTTCACCCAATCTTGATGATACTTGGTGGTAATGATCAGTACACAAATCCCACTTGGCTCACCAAATTTTGTTCTTCTAGGTTGAAGCGTTTGTCTACAGTAGCAGTTTTTATATTTTAGGTTTCCCTCTGTTCTCTCCTATACAGATAGATGAATTTGGAAATCTAAATCCAACATGGTTCGTAGTAGCTCTTTGAAACTTGACAAAATAAAGGAGTTCTCAGTTTTGTCTCTATGGTTTGTTTCTCTTCCTAGCCCTAGGCACATACTGTGGAAAAGCACTTTCATTGAGAGGGGTTGCCAAGCTTCTAAGAATTAACGAGTTTCCCAAATACCAGCAAATATTTTTTTCACCCAATCTTGATGATACTTGGTGGTAATGATCAGTACACAAATTTCACTTGGCTCACCAAATTTTGTTCTTCTAGGTTGAAGCGTTCATCTACAGTAGTAGTATTCATATTTAGTTTTCCCTCTGTTCTCTCCTATATAGACAGATGAATTTGGAAATCTAAATCCAACATGGTTTGTAGTAGCTCTTTGAAACTTTAAAAAATAAAGGAGGTCTTAGTTTTGTCTCCATGGTTTGTTTCCCCTTCAAGTAGCCCTCAGCACAGACTGTGGAAAAGCACTTTCATCGAGAGGGGTTGCCAAGCTTCTAAGAATTAACGATTTTCCGAAATACCAGCAAATATTTTTTCACCCGATCTTGATGATACTTGGTGGTAATGATTAGTACACAAATCCCACTTGGCTCACGAAATTTTGTTCTTCTCGGTTGAAGCGTTCGTGTACAGTAGCAGTTTTTATATTTAGTTTTCCCTCTGTTCTCTCCTATATAGATAGATGAATTTGGAACTCTAAATCCAACATGGTTTGTAGTAGCTCTTTGAAACTTGACAAAATAAAGGAGTTCTCAGTTTTGTCTCTATGGATTGTTTCCTCTTCAAGTAGCCTTAGGCACAGACTGTGGAAAAGCACTTTCATTGAGATGGGTTGCAAAGTTTCTAAGAATTAACGAGTTTCCGAATTACGAGCAAACACTTTTTCACCCAATCTTGATGATACTGTGTGGTAATGATCAGTACACAAATCCCTCTTGGCTCACCAAATTTTGTTCTTCTAGGTTGAACCGTTCGTCTACAGTAGCAGTTTTTATATTTAGGTTTCCTCTGCTCTCTCCTATATAGATAGATGAATTTGGAACTCTAAATTAAACATGGTTCGTCGTAGCTCTTTGAAACTTGAAAAAATAAAGGAGTTCTCAGTTTTGTCTCTATGGTTTGTTTCCTCTTCAAGTAGCCCTAGGCACAGACTTGGAAAAGCAATTTCATTGAGAGGGGTTGCCAAGCTTCTATGAATTAACGAGTTTCCCAAATACCAGCAAATATTTTTCACCCAATCTTGATGATACTTGGTGGTAATGATCAGGACACAAATCCCACTTGGCTCACCAAATTTTGTTCTTCTAGGTTGAAGCGTTCATCTACAGTAGTAGTTTTTATATTTTGTTTTCCCACTGTTCTCCCCTGTATACATAGATGAAGTTGGAACACTAAATCCAACATGGTTGTAGTAGCTCTTTGAAACTTTACAAATAAAGGAGTTCTCAGTTTTGTCTCTATGGTTTGTTTCCTCTTCAATTAGCATTCAGCACAGATTGTTTAAAAGCACTTTCATTGAGAGGGGTTGCCAAGCTTCTAAGAATTAATGAGTTTCCGAAATACAGGAAATATTTTTTCACCCGATCTTGATGATACTTGGTGGTAATGATTAGTACACAAATCCCAATTGGCTCACGTAATTTTGTTCTTCTAGGTTGAAGCGTTCGTGTACAGTAGCAGTTTTTATATTTAGGTTTCCTTCTGTTCTCTCCTATATAGATAGATGAATTTGGAACTCTAAATCCAACATGGTTTGTAGTAGCTCTTTGAAACTTGACAAAATAAAGGAGTTCTCAGTTTTGTCTCTATGGTTTGTTTCCTCTTCAAGTAGCCATAGGCACAGTTTGTGGAAAAGCACTTTCATTGAGATGGGTTGCCAAGCTTCTAAGAATTAACGAGTTTCCCGAAATACGAGCAAACACTTTTTCACCCAATCTTGATGATACTTTGTGGTAATGATCAGTACACAAATCCCACTTGGCTCACCAAATTTTGTTCTTCTAGGTTGAAGCGTTCATCTACAGTAGCAGTTTTTATATTTAGGTTTCCTCTGCTTTCTCCTATATAGATAGATGAATTTGGAACTCTAAATCCAACATGGTTCATAGTAGCTCTTTGAAACTTGACAAAATAAAGGAGTTCTCAGTTTTGTCTCTATGGTTGTTTCCTCTTCAAGTAGCCCTAGGCACAGACTGTAGAAAAGCAATTTCATTGAGAGGGGTTGTCAAGCTTCCAAGAATTAACGAGTTTCTGAAATACCAGCAAATATTTTTTCACCCAATCTTGATGATACTTGGTGTTAATTATCAGTACACAAATCCCACTTGGCTCACCAAATTTTGTTCTTCTAGGTTGAAGCGTTCGTCTACAGTAGCAGTTTTTATATTTAGGTTTCCCTCTGTTCTCTCATATATAGATGATGAATTTGGAAATCTAAATCCAACATGGTTCGTAGAAGCTCTTTGAAACTTGTCAAAATAAAGGAGTTCTCAGTTTTGTCTCTATGGTTTGTTTCCTCTTCACATGGCCCTAGGCACAGACTGTGGAAAAGCACTTTCATTGAAAGGGGTTGCCAAGCTTCTAAGAATTAACGAGTGTCCGAATACCAGCAAATATTTTTTTCACCGAATCTTGATGATACTTGATGGTAATGATCAGTACACAAATTCCACTTGGCTCACCAAATTTTGTTCTTCTTGGTTGAAGCGTTCATCTACAGTAGTAGTTTTTATATTTAGTTTTCCCACTGTTCTCTCTTATATATATAGATGAATTTGGAACTCAAAATTCAACATGGTTAGTAGAAGCTCTTTGAAACTTGACAAAATAAAGGAGTTCTCAGTTTTGTCTCTATGGGTTTGTTTTATCTTTAAGTAGCCCTATGCACAGACTGTGGAAAAGCACTTTCACTGAGAGGGGTTGCCAACCTTCTAAGAATTAACGAGTTTCCGAAATACCTGCAAATATTTTTTCACCCAATCTTGATGATACTTGGTGGTAATGATCAGTACACAAATCCCACTTGGCTCACCAAATTTTGTTCTTCTAGGTTGAAGCGTTTGTCTACAGTAGCAGTTTTTATATTTAGGTTTCCCTCTGTTCTCTCCTATACAGATAGATGAATTTGGAAATCTAAATCCAACATGGTTCGTAGTAGCTCTTTGAAACTTGACAAATAAAGGAGTTCTCAGTTTTGTCTCTATGGTTTGTTTCCTCTTCCTAGCCCTAGGCACATACTGTGGAAAAGCACTTTCATTGAGAGGGGTTGCCAAGCTTCTAAGAATTAACGAGTTTCCCAAATACCAGCAAATATTTTTTTCACCCAATCTTGATGATACTTGGTGGTAATGATCAGTACACAAATTTCACTTGGCTCACCAAATTTTGTTCTTCTAGGTTGAAGCGTTCATCTACAGTAGTAGTATTCATATTTAGTTTTCCCTCTGTTCTCTCCTATATAGACAGATGAATTTGGAAATCTAAATCCAACATGGTTTGTAGTAGCTCTTTGAAACTTTAAAAAATAAAGGAGGTCTTAGTTTTGTCTCCATGGTTTGTTTCCCCTTCAAGTAGCCCTCAGCACAGACTGTGGAAAAGCACTTTCATCGAGAGGGGTTTGCCAAGCTTCTAAGAATTAACGATTTTCCGAA
>NW_027517782.1:0-39741 GCF_048772815.1 Callospermophilus lateralis
TTGTGTACTGATCATTACCACCAAGTGTCATCAAGATTGCGAGAAAAAGTATTTGCTGGTATTTCGGAAACTCGTTATTTCTTAGAAGCTTGGCAACCCCTCTTAATGAAAGTGGTTTTCCACCGTCTGTGCCTAGGGCTACTTGAAGAATAAACAAACCATAGGGACAAAACTGAGAACTCCTTTATTTTGTCAAGTTTCAAAAAGCTACTACAAACAATGTTGGATTTAGTGTTCCAAATTCATCTATCTCTATAGGAGAGAACAAAGTGAAACCTAAAAATAAAAACTGCTACTGTAGACGAACGCTTCAACCTAGAAGAACAAAATTTGTTGAGCCAAGTGGGATTTGTGAACCGATCATTACCACCAAGTATCATCAAGATTGGGTGAAAAAATTTTTCTGGTATTTCGGAAATTCGTAATTTCTTGGAAGCTTGGCAACCCCTCTCAATGAAAGTGCTTTTCCACAGTCTGTGCCTAGGACTACTTGAAGAGGAAACAAAACATAGAGACAAAACTGAGAACTACTTTATTTTGTCAAGATTCAAAGAGCTACTGCAAACCATGTTGGATTTAGAGTTCCAAATTCATCTATCTATATAGGAGAGAACGGAGTGAAACCTAAAAATAAAAACTGCTACTGTAAACGAACGCTTCAACCTAGAAGAACAAAATTTGGTGAGCTAAGTGGGATTTGTGGACTTCTCATTACCACCACGTATCATCAAGATTGGGTGAAAAAATATTTTCTGGTATTTCGGAAACTCGTAATTTCTTGAAAGCTTGGCAACCCCTCTCAATGAAAGTGCTTTCCCACAATCTCTGCATAGAGCTATTGAAGCGGATACAAATCATAGAGACAAAACTGAGAACTCCTTTATTTTGTCAAGTTTCAAAGAGCTACTACAAACCATGTTGGATTCAGAGTTCCAAATTCATCTATCTATATAGGAGAGAACAGAGTGAAACCTAAATATAAATTCTGCTACTGTAGACGAACGCTTCAACCTAGAAGAACAAAATTTGGTGAGCCAAGTGGGTTTTGTGTACCGATCTTCACCACCAAGTATCATCAAGATTGGGTGAAATAATATTTGCTGGTAATTCGGAAACTCGTTATTTCTTAGAAGCTTGGCAACCCCTGTCAATGAAAGTGCTTTTCCACAGTCTCTTCTTAGGGCTACTTGAATCGGAAACAAATAATAGAGACAAAACTGAGAACTCATTTATTTTGTCAAGTTTCAAAGGGCTACTACAAACCATGTTGGATTTAGAGTTCCAAATTCATCTATCTATATAGGAGAGAACAGAGTGAAACCTAAAAATAAAAACTGCTACTGTAAACGAACGCTTCAACTTAGAAGAACAAAATTTGGTGAGCCAAGTGGGATTTGTGGACTTGTCATTTCCACCACGTATCATCAAGATTGGGTGAAAAAATATTTTCTGGTATTTCGGAAACTCGTAATTTCTTGAAAGCTTGGCAACCCCTCTCAATGAAAGTGCTTTCCCACAATCTCTGCATAGGGCTATTGAAGCGGATACAAATCATAGAGACAAAACTGAGAACTCCTTTATTTTGTCAAGTTTCAAAGAGCTACTACAAACCATGTTGGATTCAGAGTTCCAAATTCATCTATCTATATAGGAGAGAACAGAGTGAAACCTAAATATAAATTCTGCTACTGTAGACGAACGCTTCAACCTAGAAGAACAAAATTTGGTGAGCCAAGTGGGTTTTGTGTACCGATCTTCACCACCAAGTATCATCAAGATTGGATGAAATAATATTTGCTGGTAATTCGGAAACTCGTTATTTCTTAGAAGCTTGGCAACCCCTGTCAATGAAAGTGCTTTTCCACAGTCTCTTCTTAGGGCTACTTGAATCGGAAACAAATAATAGAGACAAAACTGAGAACTCATTTATTTTGTCAAGTTTCAAAGGGCTACTACAAACCATGTTGGATTTAGAGTTCCAAATTCATCTATCTATATAGGAGAGAACAGAGTGAAACCTAAAAATAAAAACTGCTACTGTAAACGAACGCTTCAACTTAGAAGAACAAAATTTGGTGAGCCAAGTGGGATTTGTGGACTTGTCATTTCCACCACGTATCATCAAGATTGGGTGAAAAAATATTTGCTGGTATTTCGGAAACTCGTAATTTCTTGGAAGATTGGTATCCCCTCTCAATGAAATTGCTTTTCCACCGTCTGTGCCTAGGGCACCTTGAAATGGAAACAAACCATAGACACAGCACTGAGAACTCCTTTATTTTGTCAAGTTTCAAAGAGCCACTACAAACCATGTTGGATTTAGAGTTCCAAATTCATCTATCTATATAGCAGAGAACAGAGTGAAACCTAAACATAAAAACTGCTACTGTAGACGAACGCTTCAACCTAGAAGAACAAAACTTGGTGAGACAAGTGGGATTTGTGTACTTGTCATTACCACCAAGTATCATCAAGATTGGGTGAAAAAATATTTGCTGGTATTTCGAAAACTCGTTATTTCTTAGAAGCTTGGCAACCCCTCTCAATGAAAGTGCTTTTCCACAGTCTGTGCCTAGGGCTACTTGAAGAGGAAACAAACCATAGAGACAAAACTGAGAACTCCTTTATTTTGTCAAGTTTCAGAAAGACACTACAAACCATGTTGGATTTAGAGTTCCAAATTCATCTAACTATATAGCAGAGAACAGAGTGAAACCTAAACATAAAAACTGCTACTGTAGACGAACGCTTCAACCTGGAAGAACAAAATTTGGTGAGTCAAGTGGGATTTGTGTACTGATCATTACCACCAAGTATCATCAAGATTGGGTGAAAAAATATTTGCTGGTATTTCGGAAACTTGTAATTTCTTGGAAGCTTGGCAACCACTGTCAATGAAAGTGCTTTTCCACAGTCAGTGCCTAGGGCTACTTGAAGAGGAAACAATCCATAGAGACAAAACTGAGACCTTCTTTATTTTGTCAAGTTTCAAAGAGCTACTACAAACCATGTTGGATTTAGAGTTCCAAATTCATCTATCTATATAGGAGAGAACAGAGTGAAACCTAAATATAAAAACTGCTACTGTAGACGAACGCTTCAACCTAGAAGAACAATAATTGGTGAGCCAAGTGGGATTTGTGTACCGATCTTCATCACCAAGTAAAATATAGATTCGGTGAAAAAATATTTGCTGGTAATTCGGAAACTCGTTATTTCTTAGAAGTTTGGCAACCCCTCTCAATGAAAGTACTTTTCCACAGTCTCTGTTTAGGGCTACTTGAAGCGGAAACAAATCATAGAGACGAAACTGAGAACTCCTTTATTTTGTCAAGGTTCAAAGAGCTACTACAAACCATGTTGGATTTAGAGTTCCAAATTCATGTATCTATATAGGAGAGAACAGAGTAAATCCTAAAAATAGAAACTGCTACTGTAGACGAATGCTTCAACCTAGAAGAACAGAATTTGGTGAGCCAAGTGGGATTTGTGTACTTGTCCTTACCACCAAGTATCATCAAGATTGGGTGAGAAAATATTTGCTGGTATTTCGGAAACTCGTTATTTCTTAGAAGCTTAGCAACCCCTCTCAATGAAAGTGCTTTTCCACAGTCTGTGCCAGGGCTACTTGAAGAGGAATCAAACCATAGGGACAAAACTGAGAACTCCTTTATTTTGTCAAGTTTCAAAGAGCTACTACAAACAATGTTGGATTTAGAGTTCCAAATTCATCTATCTCTATATGAGAGAAGAGAGTGAAACCTAAAAATAAAAACTGCTAGTGTAGACGAACGCTTCAACCTAGAAGAACAAAATTTGGTGAGTAAAGTGGGATTTGTGTACTGATCATTACCACCAAGTATCATCAATATTGGGTGTAAATATATTTGCTGGTATTTTGGAAACTCGTTATTTCTCAGAAGCTTGGCAACCCCTCTCAATGAAAGTGCTTTTCCACAGTCTCTGCTTAGGGCTAATTGAAGTGGAAACAAATCATAGAGACAAAACTGAGAACTCCTTTATTTTCTGAAGTTTCAAAAAACTACTACAAACCATGTTGGATTTAGAGTTCCAAATTCATCTATCTATATAGGAGAGACAGATTGAAACCTAAGTTTAAAATCTGCTACTGTAGACGAACGCTTACACCTAGAAGAACAAAATTTGGTGAGCCAAGTGGGATTTGTGTACTGATCATTACCACAAAGTATCATCAAGATTGGGTGAAAAAATATATGCTGGTGTTTAGGAAACTCGTTATTTCTTAGAAGCTTGGCAACCCCTCTCAATGAAAGTGCTTTTACACAGTCTGTGCCTAGGGCTACTTGAAGAGGAAACAAACCATAGAGACAAAACTGAGAACTCCTTTGTTTTTTCAAGTTTCAAACAGCTACTACAAACCTTGTTGGATTTAGAGTTCCAAATTCATCTATCTATATAGGAGAGAACAGAGTGAAAACAATAATAAAAACTGCTACTGTCAACGAACGCTTCAACCTAGAAAGGGAAAATTTGGTGAGCCAAGTGGAAATTGTTTACTGATCATTAGCACCAAGTATAATCAAGATTGGGTGAAAAAATATTTGCTGGTATTTCGGAAACTCGTTATTTCTTAGAGGCTTGGCAACCCCTCTCAATGAAAGTGTTTTTCCACAGTCTGTGCCTAGGGCTACTTGAAGAAGAAACAAACCGTAGAGACAAAACTGAGTACTCCTTTATTTTCTCAAGTATCAAAGAGCTACTTCGAACCATGTTGGATTTAGAGTTCCAAATTCATCTATCTATATAGAAGAGAACAGAGTGAAACCTAAAATAAAAACTGCTACTGTAAATGAACGCTTCTACCTAGAAGAACAAAATTTGGTGAGCCAAGTGGGATTTGTGTACCTCTCATTACCACCACGTATCATCAAGATTGGGTGAAAAATTATCTGCTTGTATTTCGGAAACTCGTAATTTCTTGGAAGCTTGGCAACCCCTCTAAATGAAAGTGCTTTTCCACAGTCTCTGCATAGGGGTAGTTGAAGCGGAAACAAATCATTCAGACAAAACTGAGAACTCCTTTATTTTGTCAAGTTTCAAAGAGCTACTACAAACCATGTTGGATTTAGAGTTCCAAATTCATCTGTCTATATAGGAGAGAACAGAGGGAAACCTAAATATAAAAACTGCTACTGTAGACGAACGCTTCAACCTAGAAGAACAAAATTTGGTGAGCCAAGTGGCATTTGTGTACTGATCATTACCACCACGTATCATCAACATTAGGTGAAAAAATATTTGCTGGCATTTCGGAAACTCGTTATTTCTTTGAAGCTTGGCAACCCCTCTCAATGAAAGTGCTTTTCCACAGTCTGTGCCTAGGGCTACTTGAAGAGGAAACAAACCATAGAGACAAAACTGAGAACTCCTTTATTTTTCAAGTTTCAAAGAGCTACTACAAACCATGTTGGATTTAGAGTTCCAAATTCATCTATCTATGTAGGAGAGAACAGAGGAAAACCTAAATATATAAACTGCTACTGCAAACGAACGTTTCAACCTAGAAGAACAAAATTTGGTGAGCCAAGTGGGATTTGTGTACTGATCATTACCGCAAAGCATCATCAAGATTCGGTGAAAAAATATTTCCTGGCATTTCGGAAACTCGTTATTTCTTTGAAGCTTGGCAACCCCTCTCAATGAAAGTGCTTTTCCACAGTCTGTGCCTAGGGCTACTTGAAGAGGAAACAAACCATAGAGACAAAACTGAGAACTCCTTTATTTTTCAAGTTTCAAAGAGCTACTACAAACCATGTTGGATTTAGAGTTCCAAATTCATCTATCTATGTAGGAGAGAACAGAGGAAAACCTAAATATATAAACTGCTACTGTAAACGAACGCTTCAACCTAGAAGAATAAAATTTGGGGAGTCAAGTGTGATTTGTGTACCGATCCTTACCACCAAGTATCATCAAGAATGGGTGAAAAAATATTTGCTGGTATTTCGGAATCTCGTTATTTCTTAGAAGCTTGGCAACCCCCTCAAGGAAAGTGCTTTTCCACATCTGTGCCTAGGGCTACTTGAAGAGGAAACAAACCATGGAGACAAAACTGAGAACTCCTTTTTTTGTGAATTTTCACAGAGCTACTACAAACCATGTTGGATTTAGAGTCCAAATTCATCTATCTATATAGGAGAGAACAGAGTGAACCCTAAAAATAAAAACTGCTACTGCAAACGAACGTTTCAACCTAGAAGAACAAAATTTGGTGAGCCAAGTGGGATTTGTGTACTGATCATTACCGCAAAGCATCATCAAGATTCGGTGAAAAAATATTTCCTGGTATTTCGGAAACCCGTTATTTCTTAGAAGATTGGCAACCCCTCTCAATGTAAGTGCTTTTCCACCGTCTGTGCCTAGGGCTACTTGAAGAGGACACAAACCGTAGAGACAAAACTGAGAACTCCTTTATTTTGTCAAGTTTCAAAGAGCTACTACAAACCATGTTGGATTTAGAATTCCAAATTCATCTATCTATATAAAAGAGAACAGAGTGAAACATAAAAATAAAAACTGCTATTGTAAACGAACGCTTCAACTTAGAAGAAGAAAATTTGTTGAGCCAAGTGGGATTTGTGTACTGTCATTACCACCACGTATCATCAAGATTAGGTGAAAAAATATTTGCTATTATTTCGGAAACTCGTAATTTCTTGGAAGCTTGGCAACCCCTTCAATGAAAGTGCTTTTCCACAGTCTCTGCATAGGGCTACTTGAAGCGGAAACAAATCATTCAGACAAAACTGAGAACTCCTTTATTTTGTCAAGTTTCAAAGAGCTACTACAAACCATGTTGGATTTAGAGTTAAAAAATCATCTATCTATATACGGGAGAACAGAGGGAAACCTAAATATAAAAACTGCTACTGTAGACGAACGCTTCAACCTAGAAGAACACAATTTGGTGAGCCAAGTGGGAATTGTGTACTGATCATTACCAGCAAGTATCTTCAAGATTGGGTGAAAAAATATTTCCTGGTATTTTGGAAACTCGTTATTCCTTATAAGCTTGGCAACCCCTTTCAATGAAAGTGCTTTTCCACAGTCTGTGCCTAGGGCTTCTTGAAGAGAAAACAAACCATAGAGACAAAACTGAGAACTCCTTTATTTTGCCAAGTTTCAAAGAACTACTACAAACCATGTTGGGTTTAGAGTTCCAAATTCATCTATCTATATAGGAGAGAACAGAGTGGAACCTAAATATAAAAACTGCTACTGTAGACGAACGTTTAAACCTAGAAGAACCAAATTGGTGAGGCAAGTGGGATTTGTGTACTGATCGTTACACCAAGTATCATCAAGATTGGGTGAAAGAATATTTGCTGGTATTTCGGAAACTCGTTATTTCTTAGAAGCTTGGCAACCTCTCTCAATGAAAGTGCTTTTCCACAGTCTGTGCCTAGGCTACTTGAAGATTAAACAAACCATAGAGACAAAACTGAGAACTCCTTTATTTTGTCAAGTTTCAAAGAGCTACTGCAAACCATGTTGGGTTTAGAGTACCAAATTAATCTATCTATACATGAGAGAACAGAGTGAAACCTAAAAATAAAAATAGCTACTGTAAACGAACGCTTCAACATAGAAGAACAAAATTTGTTGGGCCAAGTGGGATTTGTGTACTTCTCATTACAACCACGTACCATCCAGATTGGGTGAAAAAATATTTGCTGGTATTTCGGAAACTCATAATTTCTTAGAAGCTTGGCAACCCCTTTCAATGAAAGTGCTTTTCCACAGTCTCTGCTTAGGGCTACTGAAGAGGAAACAAACCATAGAGCCAAAACTGAGAACTACTATTTTTGTCAAGTTTCAAAGAGCTACTACAAACCATGTTGGGTTTAGAGTTCCAAATTCATCTATCTATATAGGAGACAACAGAGTGTAAACTAAAAATAAAAACTGCTACTGTAGACGAACGCTTAAACCTAGAAGAACCAAATTGGTGATCCAAGTGGGCGTTGTGTACTTGTCATTACCAACACGTATAATCAAGATTGGGTGAAAAAATATTTTCTGGTATTTTGAAAACTCGTAATTTCTTGGAAGCTTTTCAACCCCTTTCAATGAAAGTGCTTTTCCACAGTCTCTGCTTAGGGCTACTTGAAGAGGAAACAAACCAGAGAGCCAAAACTGAGAACTACTTTTTTGTCAAGTTTCAAAGAGCTACTACAAACCATGTTGGAATGTGAGTTCCTAATTCATCTATCTATATAGGGGAGAACAGAGGGAAACCGAAAAATATAAAAACTGCTACTCTAGACGAACACTTCAACCAAGAAGAACAAAATTTGGTGAGCCAAGTGGGATTTGTGTACTGATCATTACCACAAAGAATCATGAAGATTGGGTGAAAAAATATTTGCTGGTATTTCGGAAACTCGTTATTTCTTAGAAGCTTGGCAACCCCTCTCAATGAAAGTGCTTTTAAAGTCTGTGACTAGGGCTACTTGAAGAGGAAACAAACCATTGAGACAAAAATGAGAACTCGTTTATTTTGTCAAGTTTCAAAGAGCTACTACAAACCATGTTGGGTTTAGAGTTCCAAATTCATCTATCTATATAGGAGAGAACAAAGTGGAACCTAAATATAAAAACTGCTACTGTAGAGGAATGCTTCAACCTAGAAGAACAAAATTGGTGAGCCAAGTGGGATTTGTGTACTGATCGTTACCACCAAGTATCATCAAGATTGGGTGAAAGAATATTTGCTGGTATTTCGGAAACTCGTTATTTCTTAGAAGCTTGGCAACCCCTCTCAATGAACGTGCTTTTCCACAGTCTGTGCCTAGGGCTACAGGAAACAAACCATAAAGACAAAACTGAGAACTACTTTATTTTGTCAAATTTCAAAGAGCTACTACAAACCAAGTTGGATTTAGAGTTCCAAATTCATCTATCAATATAGGAGAGAACAGAGTGAAACCAAAATATAAAAACTTCTACTGTAGACGAACGCATAAACCGAGAAGAACAAAATTTGGTGAGTCATGTGGGATTTGTGTCCTTGTCATTACCACAAAGTATCATCAAGATTAGCTGAAAAAATATTTGCTGGTGTTTCGGAAATTCGTTATTTCTTGGAAGCTTGGCAAAACCTTTCAATGAAAGTGCTTTTCCACAGTCTGTGCATACGGCTACTTGGAGAGGAAACAAACCATAGAGACAAAACTGAGAACTCCTTTATTTTGTCAAGTTTCACAAAGCTACTTCAATCCATGTTGGGTTTAGAGTTCCAAATTCATATATCTATATCGGAGAGAACAGAGTGAAACCTAAATATAAAAACAGCTACTGTAAACGAACGCTTAAACCTAGAAGAACAAAATTTGTTGAGCCAATTGGGATTTGTGTACTTGTCATTACCACCACGTATCATCAAGATTGGGTGAATAAATATTTGCTGGTATTTTGTAAACAAGTAATTTTTTGGAAGCTTGACAACCCTCTCAATGAAAGTGCTTTTCCACAGTCTGTGTCTAGGGCTACTTGAAGAGGAAACCAGCCATAGAGACAAAACTGAGAACTACTTTATTTTGTCAAGTTTCAAAGAGCTACTACAACCCATGTTGGATTTAGAGTTCCAAATTCATCTATCTATATAAGAGAGAACAGAGGGAAACCTAAATATAAAAACTGCTACTGTAGACGAATGCTTCTACCTAGAAGAACAAAATTTGGTGAGTCAAGTGGGATTTGTGTACCGATCATTACCACCAAGTATCATCAAGATTAGCTGAAAAAATATTTGCTGGTATTTGGGAAACTCGTTATTTCTTAGAAGCTGGCAACCCCTCTCAATGAAAGTGCTTTCCCACAGTCTGTGCCTGGGGCTACTTGAAGAAGAAACGAACCATAGAGGCAAAACTGAGAACTCGTTTAATTTGTCAAGTTTCAAAGAGCTACTACAAACCATGTTGGATTTAGAGTTCCGAATTCATCTATCTATATAGAAGAGAACAGAGTGAAATCTAAATATTAAAACTGTTACTGTAGACGAACGGTTCAACCTAGAAGAGCAAAATTTGGTGAGCCAAGTGGGATTGGTGTACTGATCATTACCACCATGTATCATCAAGATTCGGTGAAAAAATATTTGCTGGTATTTGGGAAACTCGTTATTTCTTAGAAGCTTGGCAACCCCTCTCAATGAATGTGCTTTTCCACAGGCTGTGCCTCGGGCTACTTGAAGAGGAAACAAAGTATAGAGAAAAAACTGAGAAAAACTTTATTTTGTCAAGTTTCAAAGACCTACTACAAACCATGTTGGATTTAGAGTTCCAAATTCATCTATCTATATAGGAGAGAACAGACTGTAAACTAAAAATAAAAACTGCTACTGTAGACGAACGCTTAAACAGAGAAGAACAAAATTTGGTGAATCATATGGGATTTGTGTCCTTGTCAATACCACAAAGTATCATCAAGATTAGCTGAAAAAATATTTGCTGGTGTTTCGGATACTCGTTATTTCTTGGAAGCTTGGCAAAACCTTTCAATGAAAGTGCTTTACCACAGTCTGTGCATAGGGCTACTTGGAGAGGAAACAAACCATAGAGACAAAACTGAGAACTCCTTTATTTTGTCAAGTTTCAAAAAGCTACTACAAACCATGTTGGGTTTAGAGTTCCAAATTCATATATCTATATCGGAGAGAACAGAGTGAAACCTAAAAAAAAAACTGCTACTGTAAACGAACGCTTAAACCTAGAAGAACAAAATTTGTTGAGCCAATTGGGATTTGTGTACTTGTCATTACCACCACGTATCATCAAGATTGGGTGAATAAATATTTGCTGGTATTTTGTAAACAAGTAATTTTTTGGAAGCTTGACAACCCTCTCAATGAAAGTGCTTTTCCACAGTCTGTGTCTAGGGCTACTTGAAGAGGAAACCAGCCATAGAGACAAAACTGAGAACTACTTTATTTTGTCAAGTTTCAAAGAGCTACTACAACCCATGTTGGATTTAGAGTTCCAAATTCATCTATCTATATAAGAGAGAACAGAGGGAAACCTAAATATAAAAACTGCTACTGTAGACGAATGCTTCTACCTAGAAGAACAAAATTTGGTGAGTCAAGTGGGATTTGTGTACCGATCATTACCACCAAGTATCATCAAGATTAGCTGAAAAAATATTTGCTGGTATTTGGGAAACTCGTTATTTCTTAGAAGCTGGCAACCCCTCTCAATGAAAGTGCTTTCCCACAGTCTGTGCCTGGGGCTACTTGAAGAAGAAACGAACCATAGAGGCAAAACTGAGAACTCGTTTAATTTGTCAAGTTTCAAAGAGCTACTACAAACCATGTTGGATTTAGAGTTCCGAATTCATCTATCTATATAGAAGAGAACAGAGTGAAATCTAAATATTAAAACTGTTACTGTAGACGAACGGTTCAACCTAGAAGAGCAAAATTTGGTGAGCCAAGTGGGATTGGTGTACTGATCATTACCACCATGTATCATCAAGATTCGGTGAAAAAATATTTGCTGGTATTTGGGAAACTCGTTATTTCTTAGAAGCTTGGCAACCCCTCTCAATGAATGTGCTTTTCCACAGGCTGTGCCTCGGGCTACTTGAAGAGGAAACAAAGTATAGAGAAAAAACTGAGAAAAACCTTATTTTGTCAAGTTTCAAAGACCTACTACAAACCATGTTGGATTTAGAGTTCCAAATTCATCTATCTATATAGGAGAGAACAGACTGTAAACTAAAAATAAAAACTGCTACTGTAGACGAACGCTTAAACAGAGAAGAACAAAATTTGGTGAATCATATGGGATTTGTGTCCTTGTCAATACCACAAAGTATCATCAAGATTAGCTGAAAAAATATTTGCTGGTGTTTCGGATACTCGTTATTTCTTGGAAGCTTGGCAAAACCTTTCAATGAAAGTGCTTTACCACAGTCTGTGCATAGGGCTACTTGGAGAGGAAACAAACCATAGAGACAAAACTGAGAACTCCTTTATTTTGTCAAGTTTCAAAAAGCTACTACAAACCATGTTGGGTTTAGAGTTCCAAATTCATATATCTATATCGGAGAGAACAGAGTGAAACCTAAAAAAAAAACTGCTACTGTAAACGAACGCTTAAACCTAGAAGAACAAAATTTGTTGAGCCAATTGGGATTTGTGTACTTGTCATTACCACCACGTATCATCAAGATTGGGTGAATAAATATTTGCTGGTATTTTGTAAACAAGTAATTTTTTGGAAGCTTGACAACCCTCTCAATGAAAGTGCTTTTCCACAGTCTGTGTCTAGGGCTACTTGAAGAGGAAACCAGCCATAGAGACAAAACTGAGAACTACTTTATTTTGTCAAGTTTCAAAGAGCTACTACAACCCATGGTGGATTTAGAGTTCCAAATTCATCTATCTGTATAAGAGAGAACAGAGGGAAACCTAAATATAAAAACTGCTACTGTAGACGAATGCTTCTGCCTAGAAGAACAAAATTTGGTGAGTCAAGTGGGATTTGTGTACCGATCATTACCACCAAGTATCATCAAGATTAGCTGAAAAAATATTTGCTGGTATTTGGGAAACTCGTTATTTCTTAGAAGCTGGCAACCCCTCTCAATGAAAGTGCTTTTCCACAGTCTGTGCCTAGGGCTACTTGAAGAAGAAACGAACCATAGAGGTAAAATTGAGAACTCGTTTAATTTGTCAAGTTTCAAAGAGCTACTACAAACCATGTTGGATTTAGAGTTCCGAATTCATCTATCTATATAGAAGAGAACAGAGTGAAACCTAAATATTAAAACTGTTACTGTAGACGAACGGTTCAACCTAGAAGAGCAAAATTTGGTGAGCCAAGTGGGATTGGTGTACTGATCATTACCACCATGTATCATCAAGATTGGGTGAAAAAATATTTGCTGGTATTTGGGAAACTCGTTATTTCTTAGAAGCTTGGCAACCCCTCTCAATGAAAGTGCTTTTCCACAGTCTGTGCCTAGGGCTACTTGAAGAGGAAACAAAGTATAGAGAAAAAACTGAGAACAACTTTATTTTGTCAAGTTTCAAAGAGCTACTACAAACCATGTTGGATTTACAGTTCCAAATTCATCTATCTATATAGGAGAGAACAAACTGAAACCTAAAAATAAAAACTGCTACTGTAAACGAACGCTTCAACCGAGATGAACAAAATTTGGTGAGTCAAGTGGGATTTGTGTTTCGATCATTACCACCTAGTATCATAAGATTGGGTGAAAAAATATTTGCTGGTATTTCGGAAACTGTTATTTCTTGAAAGCTTGGCAACCCCTCTCAATGAATGTGCTTTTCCACAGTCTCTGCTTAGGGCTACTTGAAGAGGAAACAAATCCTAGAGACAAAACTGAGAACTCCTTTATTTTGTCAAGTTTCAAAGAGCTACTACAAATCATTTTGGATTTAGAGTTCCAAATTCATCTATCTATATAGGAGAGAACAGAGGGAAACCTAAAATTATAAACTGCTACTGTAAACGAACGCTTAAAACTAGAAGAACAAAATTTGGTGAGTCAAGTGGGATTTGTCTACCGGTCATTACCACCAATTATCATCAAGATTGGTTGAAAAAATATTTGCTGGTATTTCGGAAACTCGTTATTTTTTGGAAGCCTGGCAACCCCTTTCAATGAAACTGCTTTTCCACAGTCTATGCTTCGGGCTACTTAAAGAGGAAATAAACCATAGAGACTAAACTGTGAACTCCTTTATTTTGTCAAGTTTCAAAGAGCTACTACAAACCATGTTGGATTTACAGTTGCAAATTCATCTATCTATATGGGAGAGAACAGAGTGAAACAAAATATATAAACTGCTACTGTAGACGAACGCTTCAACCTAGAAGAACAAAATTTGGTAGGCCAAGTGGGATTTGTGTACTTGTCATTACCACACGTATCTACAAGATTAGGTGAAAAAATATTTGCTTCTATTTTGTAAACACGTAATTTTTTGGAAGTTTGACAACCCTCTCAATGAAAGTGCTTTTCCACAGTCTGTGCCTAGGACTATTTGAAGAGGAAACAAACCATAAAGACAAAACTGAGAACTCCTTTATTTTGTCAAGTTTCAAAGAGCTACTACAAACCAAGTTGGATTTAGAGTTTCAAATTCATCTATCTATATAGGAGAGAACATTGTGAAACATAAATATAAAATCTGCGACTGTAGACGAACGCTTCAACCTAGAAGAACAAAATTTGTTGAGCCAATTGGGATTTGTGTACTTGTCATTACCACCACGTATCATCAAGATTGGGTGAAAAAATATTTGCTGGTATTTTGTAAACAAGTAATTTTTTGGAAGCTTGACAACCCTCCCAATGAAAGTGCTTTTCCACAGTCTGTATCTAGGGCTACTTGAAGAGGAAACAAGCCATAGAGACAAAACTGAGAACTACTTTATTTTGTCAAGTTTCAAAGAGCTACTACAACCCATGTTGGATTTAGAGTTCCAAATTCATCTATCTATATAAGAGAGAACAGAGGGAAACCTAAATATAATAACTGCTACTGTAGACGAATGCTTCAACCTAGAAGAACAAAATTTGGTGAGCCAAGTGGGATTTGTGTACCGATCACTACCACCAAGTATCATCAAGATTGGGTGAAACTATGTTTCATGGTATTACGGGAACTCGTTATTTCTTTGAAGCTTGGCAACCCCTCTCAATGAAAGTGCTTTTCCACAGTCTGTGCTTAGGGCTACTTGATGAGGAAACAAACCATAGAGGCAAAACTGAGAACTACTTTATTTTGTCAAGTTTCAAAGAGCTACTACAAACCATGTTGGATTTAGAGTTCCAAATTCATCTATCTATATAGGAGAGAACAAAGTGAAACCTAAAATAAAAACTGCTACTGTAAACGAACGCTTCAACCGAGACGAACAAAATTTGGTGAGTCATGTGGGGATTTGTGTACCGATCATTACCACCAAGTATCATCAACATTGGGTGAAAAAATATTTGCTGGTATTTCAGAAACTCGTTATTTCTTAGAAGCTGGCAGCCCCTCTCAATGAAAGTGCTTTTCCACAGTCTGTGCCTAGGGCTACTTGAAGAGGAAGCAAACCATAGAGGCAAAACTGAGAACTCCTTTAATTTGTCAAGTTTCAAAGAGCTACTACAAACCATGTTGGATTTAGAGTTCCAATTTCATCTATCTATATAGAAGAGAACAGAGTGAAACCTAAATATTAAAACTGTTACTGTAGACGAACGGTTCAACCTAGAAGAAAAAAATTGGGTGAGCCAAGTGGGATTTGTGTTCTGATCATTACCACCAAGTATCATAAGATTGGGTGAAAAAATATTTGCTGGTATTTCGGAACTCGTTATTTCTTGAAAGCTTGGCAACCCCTCTCAATGAAAGTGCTTTTCCACAGTCTCTGCTTAGGGCTACTTGAAGAGGAAACAAATCCTAGAGACAAAACTGAGAACTCCTTTATTTTGTCAAGTTTCAAAGAGCTCCTACAAACCATTTTGGATTTAGAGTTCCAAATTCATCTATCTATATAGGAGAGAACAGAGGGAAACCTAAAATTATAAACTGCTACTGTAAACGAACGCTTAAAACTAGAAGAACAAAATATGGTGAGTCAAGTGGGATTTGTCTACCGGTCATTACCACCAAGTATCATCAAGATTGGTTGAAAAAATATTTGCTGGTATTTTGGAAACTCGTTATTTTTTGGAAGCCTGGCAACCCGTTTCAATGAAAGTGCTTTTCCACAGTCTACGCTTAGGGCTACTTAAAGAGGAAATAAACCATAGAGACTAAACTGAGAACTCCTTTATTTTGTCAAGTTTCAAAGAGCTACTACAAACCATGTTGGATTTACAGTTCCAAATTCATCTATCTATATAGGAGAGAACAGAGTGAAACCTAAAAATAAAAACTGCTTCTGTACACGAACACTTCAACGTAGAAGAACAAAATTTGGTCAGCCAAGTGGGATTGGTGTACTGCTCATTACCACCAAGTATCATCAAGATTGGGTGAAAAAGTATTTGCTGGTATTTCGGAAACTCGTTATTTCTTAGAAGCTTGGCAACCCCTCTCAATGAAAGTGCTTTTCCACAGTCTGTGCCTAGGGCTACTTGAAGAGGAAACAAACCATAGAGACATAACTGAGAACTCCTTTATTTTGCAAAGTTTCAAAGAGCTACTAGAAACCATGTTGGATTTAGAGTTCCAAATTCATCTATCTATATGGGAGAGAAGAGAGTGAAACAAAATATATAAACTGCTACTGTAAACGAGCGCTTCAACCTAGAAGAACAAAATTTGGTAGGCCAAGTGGGATTTGTGTACTTGTCATTACCACACGTATCATCAAGATTGGGTGAAAAAATATGTGCTGGTATTTCGGAAACTCGTAATTTCTTGGAAGCTTGGCAACCCCTTTCAATGAAAGTGCTTTTCCACAGTCTGTGCTTAGGGCTACTTGAAGAGGAAAGAAACGCTAGAGACGAAACTGAGAGCTACTTTTTTTGTCAAGTTTCAAAGAGCTACTACAAACCATGTTGAATTTAGAATTCCAAATTTATCTATCTATGTAGGAGAGAACAGAGGGAAACCTGAATATAAAAATTGCGACTGTAGACGAACGCGTCAACCTAGAACAACAAAATTTGGTGAGCCAAGTGGGATTTGTGTACTGATCATTACCACCAAGTATCATCGAGATTGGGTGAAAATATATATGCTGTTTTTGAAAAATTGTTATTTCTTAGAAGCTTTGCAACCCCTCTCAATGAAAGTGCTTTTCCAAATACTGTGCCTAGGGCTACTTGAAGAGGAAACAAACCATAGAGACAAAACGGAGAACTACTTTATTTTGTCAAGTTTCAACGAGCTACTACAAACCATGTTGGATTTAGAGTTCCAAAGACATCTATCTATTTGGGAGATAACAGAGTGAATCCTAAATATAAAAACTGCTACTGTAGACGAACGCTTCAACCTAGAAGAACACAATTTGGTTAGCCAAGTGGGATTGGTGTCCTGATCATTAACACAAGTATCATCAAGATTGGTTGAAAAAATATTTGCTGGTATTTCAAAAACTCGTAATTTCTTGGAAGCTTAGCAGCCGCTTTCAATAAAAGTGCTTTTCCACAGTCTGTGCCTAGGGCTACTTGAAGAGGAAACAAACCATAGGGACAAAACTAAGAACTACTTTATTTTGTCAAGTTTCAAAAAGCTACTACAAACCATGTTGGATTTATAGTTCCAAAGTCATCTATCTATTTGGGAGATAACAGAGTGAAACCTAAATATAAAAACTGCTACTGCAGATGAACGCTTCAACCTAGAATAACAAAATTTGGTGAAGTGTGGTTTGTGTAGTGATCATTACCACCTAGTATCATCAAGATTGGGTGAAAAAATATTACCTGGTATTTCGGAAACTCGTTATGTCTTACAAGCTTGGCAACCCCTCTCAATGAAAGTGCTTTTCCACAGTCTGTACCTAGGGCTACATGAAGAGGAAACAAACCATATAGACAAAACTGAGAAATAATTTTTTTGTCAAGTTTCAAAGAGCTACTACAAACCATGTTGGATTTAGCGTTCCAAATTCATGTATCTATATAGGAGAGAACAGAGGAAAACCTAAAAATATAAACTGCTACTGTAAACCAACGCTTCAAACTAGAAGAACAAAATTTGGTGAGTCAAGTGGGATTTGTGTACCGATCATTACCACCAAGTATCATCAAGATTGGGTCAAAAAATATTTGCTGGTATTTCGGAAACTCGTTATTTCTTGGAAGCTTGGCAACCCCTTTCAATGAAAGTGCTTTTAAACAGTCTGTGCCTAGGGCTACTTGAAGAGGAAACAAAGCACAGAGACAAAACTGAGAACTACTTTATTTTGTCAATTTCAAAGAGCTACTACAAACCATGTAGGATTTAGAGTTCCAAATTCATCTATCTATATGAGAGAACAGATTGAAACCTACATATAAAAACTGCTACTGTAGACGAACGCTTCAACCTAGAAGAACAAAATATGGTGAGCCAAGTGGGATTTATGTACTGATAATTACCACCAAGTATCATCAAGATTGGGTGAAAAAATATTTGCTGGTATTTTGGTAACTCGTTATTTCCTAGGAGCTTGTCAACCCCTCTCAATGAAAGTGCTTTTCCACAGTCTGTGCCTAGGGCTACTTGAAGAGGAAACAAACCATAGAGACAAAACTGAGAACTACTTTATTTTGCAAAGTTTCAAAGAGCTACTAGAAACCATGTTGAATTTAGAGTTCCAAATTCATCTATCTAAATAGGAGAGAACAGAGTGAAACCTAGAAATAAAAACTGCTTCTGTAACGAACGCTTCAACCTAGAAGAACAAAGTTTGGGGAGCCTAGTGGGATTTGTGTACTGATCATTATCACCACGTATCATCAAGATTGGTTGAAAAAATATTTGCTGGTATTTTGGAAACTCGTTATTTCTTAGAAGCTTGGCAACCCCTCTCAATGAAAGTGCTTTTCCACTGTCTGTGCCTAGGGCTATTGAAGAGGAAACAAACCACAGAGAAAAAACTGAGAACACCTTTATTTTGTCAAGTTTCAAAGAGCTACTAAAAACCATGTTGGATTTAGAGTTCCAAATTCATCTACCCAAATAGGAGAGAACAGAGTAAAACCTATAAATAAAATCTGCTACTGTAAAAGAACATTTCATCTTAGAAGAATAAGATTTGGTGAGCCAAGTGGGATTTGTGTACTTGTCATTACCACCACGTATCATTAAGATTGGGTGAAAAAATATTTACTGGTATTTCGGAAACTCGTAATTACTTGAAAGCCTGCCAACCCTTTCAATGAAAGTAGCTTAAGGCTACATCAAGAGGAAACAAACCTTAGGGATAGAACGTAGAACTACTTTATTGTGTCATGTTTCAAGAAGCTAGCACAAACCGTGTTTGATTTAGAGTTCTAGCTGCATCTGTCAATATAGGAGAAAACAGAGTGAAACCTAGAAATTCAAACTGTTACTGCAAACGAATGCATCAACCTTGGAGAACGAAACTTGGGCATCCAAGTTTGATTGGTGTACTGCTCATTACTTGAAAGTATCATTAAGGTCGGAAAAAAAAATATGTGTTGAGATTTCAGGAGACTCTAGTTTTTTGGCAGCATAACAACGCCTTTCATTGAAAGTGTTATTCGCCAGTCTGTGCTGAAGGCTACATCAAGAGGAAACAAACCTTAGGGATAGAATGTAGAACTACTTTATTGTGTCAAGTTTCAAGAAGCTAGCCCAAACCGTGTATGATTTAGAGTTTGAACTACATTTGTCAATATAGGAGAAAACAGAGTGAAACCTAAAAATTCAAACTGTTATGCAAACGAATGCTTCACGTAGGAGAATGAAACTTGAGCATCCTAGTGGGATTGGTGTACTGATCATTACTTGAAAGTGTCATGAAGATTGGATGAAAAAATATATGTTGAGATTTCAGAAGACTCTAGTTTTTGGAAGTTTGGCAACCTTTTTCAATAAAAGTGTTATTCGCCAGTCCCTGCATTAGGCTACATGAAGAGGAAACAAACCTTAGAGATAGAACGTAGAACTACAGTATTTTGTCAAGATTCAAGTAGCTAGCACAAACCGTGCTTGATTTAGAGTTCGAACTGCATCTGTCAATATAGGACAAAACAGAGTGAAACCTAAAAATTCAAACTGTTCCTGCAAACGAATGCTTCAACCTAGGAGAACGAAACTTGGGCATCCAAGTTTGATTGGTGCACTGCTCATTACTTGAAATTATCATGAAGGTCGGAAGAAAAAATATATGATGAGATTTCAGGAGACTGTAGTTGTTTGGCAGCCTAACAACGCCTTTCATTGAATGTGTTATTCGCCAGTCTCTGCTTAAGGCTACATCAAGAGGAAACAAACCTTCGGGATAGAACGTAGAACTACTTTATTGTGTCATGTTTCAAGTAGCTAGCACAAACCGTGTTTGATTTAAAGTTCTAACTGCATCTGTCAATATAGGAGAAAACAGAGTGAAACCTTAAAATTCAAACTGTTCCTGCAAACGAATGCTTCAACCTAGAAGAACAAAACTTGGGCATCCAAGTGGGAATGGTGTACTGATCATTACTTGAATGTATCATGAAGATTGGATGAAAAAATATATGTTGAGATTTCAGGAGACTCTAGTTTTTTGAAAGTTTGGCAACCCCTTTCAATATAAGTGTTATTCGCCAGTCCCTGCATTAGGCTACATCAAGAGGAAACAAACCTTAGAGATAGAACGTAGAACTACTTTATTGTGTCAAGTTTCAAGAAGCTAGCACAAACCGTGTTTGATTTAGAGTTCTAGCTGCATCTGTCAATATAGGAGAAAACAGAGTGAAACCTAGAAATTCAAACTGTTACTGCAAACGAATGCATCAACCTAGGAGAACGAAACTTGGGCATCCAAGTTTGATTGGTGTACTGCTCATTACTTGAAAGTATCATTAAGGTCGGAAAAAAATATGTGTTGAGATTTCAGGAGACTCTAGTTTTTTGGCAGCATAACAACGCCTTTCATTGAAAGTGTTATTCGCCAGTCTGTGCTGAAGGCTACATCAAGAGGAAACAAACCTTAGGGATAGAATGTAGAACTACTTTATTGTGTCAAGTTTCAAGAAGCTAGCCCAAACCGTGTATGATTTAGAGTTTGAACTACATTTGTCAATATAGGAGAAAACAGAGTGAAACCTAAAAATTCAAACTGTTATGCAAACGAATGCTTCAACGTAGGAGAATGAAACTTGAGCATCCTAGTGGGATTGGTGTACTGATCATTACTTGAAAGTGTCATGAAGATTGGATGAAAAAATATATGTTGAGATTTCAGAAGACTCTAGTTTTTGGAAGTTTGGCAACCTTTTTCAATAAAAGTGTTATTCGCCAGTCCCTGCATTAGGCTACATGAAGAGGAAACAAACCTTAGAGATAGAACGTAGAACTACAGTATTTTGTCAAGATTCAAGTAGCTAGCACAAACCGTGCTTGATTTAGAGTTCGAACTGCATCTGTCAATATAGGACAAAACAGAGTGAAACCTAAAAATTCAAACTGTTCCTGCAAACGAATGCTTCAACCTAGGAGAACGAAACTTGGGCATCCAAGTTTGATTGGTGCACTGCTCATTACTTGAAAGTATCATGAAGGTCGGAAGAAAAAATATATGATGAGATTTCAGGAGACTGTAGTTTTTTGGCAGCCTAACAACGCCTTTCATTGAATGTGTTATTCGCCAGTCTCTGCTTAAGGCTACATCAAGAGGAAACAAACCTTCGGGATAGAACGTAGAACTACTTTATTGTGTCATGTTTCAAGTAGCTAGCACAAACCGTGTTTGATTTAAAGTTCTAACTGCATCTGTCAATATAGGAGAAAACAGAGTGAAACCTTAAAATTCAAACTGTTCCTGCAAACGAATGCTTCAACCTAGAAGAACAAAACTTGGGCATCCAAGTGGGAATGGTGTACTGATCATTACTTGAATGTATCATGAAGATTGGATGAAAAAATATATGTTGAGATTTCAGGAGACTCTAGTTTTTTGAAAGTTTGGCAACCCCTTTCAATATAAGTGTTATTCGCCAGTCCCTGCATTAGGCTACATCAAGAGGAAACAAACCTTAGAGATAGAACGTAGAACTACTTTATTGTGTCAAGTTTCAAGAAGCTAGCACAAACCGTGTTTGATTTAGAGTTCTAGCTGCATCTGTCAATATAGGAGAAAACAGAGTGAAACCTAGAAATTCAAACTGTAACTGCAAACGAATGCATCAACCTAGGAGAACGAAACTTGGGCATCCAAGTTTGATTGGTGTACTGCTCATTACTTGAAAGTATCATTAAGGTCGGAAAAAAATATGTGTTGAGATTTCAGGAGACTCTAGTTTTTTGGCAGCCTAACAACGCCTTTCATTGAAAGTGTTATTCGCCAGTCTGTGCTGAAGGCTACAACAAGAGGAAACAAACCTTAGGGATAGAATGTAGAACTACTTTATTGTGTCAAGTTTCAAGAAGCTAGCCCAAACCGTGTATGATTTAGAGTTTGAACTACATTTGTCAATATAGAAGAAAACAGTGAAACCTAAAAATTAAAACTGTTACTGCAAACGAATGCTTCAACGTAGGAGAATGAAACTTGAGCATCCAAGTGGGATTGGTGTACTGATCATTACTTGAAAGTATCATGAAGATTGGATGCAAAAATATATGTTGAGATTTCAGAAGACTCTAGTTTTTGGAAGTTTGGCAACCCCTTTCAATAAAAGTGTTATTCGCCAGTCCCTGCATTAGGCTACATCAAGAGGAAACAAACCTTAGAGATAGAACGTAGAACTACAGTGTTTTGTCAAGTTTCAAGAAGCTAGCACAAACCGTGTTTGATTTAGAGTTCGAACTGCATCTGTCAATATAGGACAAAACAGAGTGAAACCTAAAAATTCAAACTGTTCCTGCAAACGAATGCTTCAACCTAGGAGAACGAAACTTGGGCATCCAAGTTTGATTGGTGCACTGCTCATTACTTGAAAGTATCATGAAGGTCGGAAGAAAAAATATATGATGAGATTTCAGGAGACTGTAGTTTTTTGGCAGCCTAACAACGCCTTTCATTGAATGTGTTATTTGCCAGTCTCTGCTTAAGGCTACATCAAGAGGAAACAAACCTTAGGGATAGAACGTAGAACTACTTTATTGTGTCATGTTTCAAGTAGCTAGCACAAACCGTATTTGATTTAAAGTTCTAACTGCATCTGTCAATATAGGAGAAAACAGAGTGAAACCTAAAAATTCAAACTGTTCCTGCAAACGAATGCTTCAACCTAGAAGAACAAAACTTGGGCATCCAAGTGGGAATGGTGTACTGATCATTACTTGAATGTATCATGAAGATTGGATGAAAAAATATATGTTGAGATTTCAGGAGACTCTAGTTTTTTGAAAGTTTGGCAACCCCTTTCAATATAAGTGTTATTCGCCAGTCCCTGCATTAGGCTACATCAAGAGGAAACAAATCTTAGAGATAGAACGTAGAACTACTTTATTGTGTCAAGTTTCAAGAAGCTAGCACAAACCGTGTTTGATTTAGAGTTCTAGCTGCATCTGTCAATATAGGAGAAAACAGAGTGAAACCTAAAAATCCAAACTCTTCCTGCAAACGAATGCTTCAACCTAGGAGAACGAAACTTGGGCATCCAAGTTTGATTGGTGCACTGCTCATTACTTGAAAGTATCATGAAGGTCGGAAGAAAAAATATATGATGAGATTTCAGGAGACTGTAGTTTTTTGGCAGCCTAACAACGCCTTTCATTGAATGTGTTATTCGCCAGTCTCTGCTTAAGGCTACATCAAGAGGAAACAAACCTTAGGGATAGAACCTAGAACTACTTTATTGTGTCATGTTTCAAGTAGCTAGCACAAACCGTGTTTGATTTAAAGTTCTAACTGCATCTGTCAATATAGGAGAAAACAGAGTGAAACCTTAATATTCGAACTGTTCCTGCAAACGAATGCTTCAACCTAGAAGAACAAAACTTGGGCATCCAAGTGGGAATGGTGTACTGATCATTACTTGAACGTATCATGAAGATTGGATGAAAAAATATATGTTGAGATTTCAGGAGACTCTAGTTTTTTGAAAGTTTGGCAACCCCTTTCAATATAAGTGTTATTCGCCAGTCCCTGCATTAGGCTACATCAAGAGGAAACAAACCTTAGAGATAGAACGTAGAACTACTTTATTGTGTCAAGTTTCAAGAAGCTAGCACAAACCGTGTTTGATTTAGAGTTCTAGCTGCATCTGTCAATATAGGAGAAAACAGAGTGAAACCTAGAAATTCAAACTGTAACTGCAAACGAATGCATCAACCTAGGAGAACGAAACTTGGGCATCCAAGTTTGATTGGTGTACTGCTCATTACTTGAAAGTATCATTAAGGTCGGAAAAAAATATGTCTTGAGATTTCAGGAGACTCTAGTTTTTTGGCAGCCTAACAACGCCTTTCATTGAAAGTGTTATTTGCCAGTCTGTGCTGAAGGCTACATCAAGAGGAAACAAACTTTAGGGATAGAATGTAGAACTACTTTATTGTGTCAAGTTTCAAGAAGCTAGCCCAAACCGTGTATGATTTAGAGTTTGAACTACATTTGTCAATATAGAAGAAAACAGTGAAACCTAAAAATTAAAACTGTTACTGCAAACGAATGCTTCAACGTAGCAGAAAGAAACTTGAGCATCCAAGTGGGATTGGTGTACTGATCATTACTTGAAAGTATCATGAAGATTGGATGCAAAAATATATGTTGAGATTTCAGAAGACTCTAGTTTTTGGAAGTTTTGCAACCCCTTTCAATAAAAGTGTTATTCGCCAGTAACTGCTTTAGGCTACATCAAGAGGAAACAAACCTTAGAGATAGAACGTAGAACTACAGTATTTTGTCAAGTTTCAAGAAGCTAGCACAAACCGTGTTTGATTTAGAGTTCGAACTGCATCTGTATATATAGGACAAAACAGAGTGAAACCTAAAATTTCAAACTGTTCCTGCAAACGAATGCTTCAAGCTAGGAGAAAGAAACTTGGGCATCCAAGTTTGATTGGTGCACTGCTCATTACTTGAAAGTATCATGAAGGTCGGAAGAAAAAATATATGTTGAGATTTCAGGAGACTGTAGTTTTTTGGCAGCCTAACAACGCCTTTCATTGAATGTGTTATTCGCCAGTCTCTGCTTAAGGCTACATCAAGAGGAAACAAACCTTAGGGATAGAACGTAGAACTACTTTATTGTGTCATGTTTCAAGTAGCTAGCACAAACCGTGTTTGATTTAAAGTTCTAACTGCATCTGTCAATATAGGAGAAAACAGAGTGAAACCTAAAAATTCAAACTGTTCCTGCAAACGAATGCTTCAACCTAGAAGAACAAAACTTGGGCATCCAAGTAAGAATGGTGTACTGATCATTACTTGAATGTATCATGAAGATTGGATGAAAAAATATATGTTGAGATTTCAGGGGACTCTAGTTTTTTGAAAGTTTGGCAACCCCTTTCAATATAAGTGTTATTCGCCAGTCCCTGCATTAGGCTACATCAAGAGGAAACAAACCTTAGAGATAGAACGTAGAACTACTTTATTGTGTCAAGTTTCAAGAAGCTAGCACAAACCGTGTTTGATTTAGAGTTCTAGCTGCATCTGTCAATATAGGAGAAAACAGAGTGAAACCTAAAAATTCAAACTGTTACTGCATACGAATGCTTCAACCTAGGAGAATGAAACTTGGGCATCCAAGTTTGATTGGTGCACTGCTCATTACTTGAAAGTATCATGAAGTTCGGACGAAAAAATATATGATGAGATTTCAGGAGACTGTAGTTTTTTGGCAGCCTAACAACGCCTTTCATTGAATGTGTTATTTGCCAGTCTCTGCTTAAGGCTACATCAAGAGGAAACAAACCTTAGGGATAGAACGTAGAACTACTTTATTGTGTCATGTTTCAAGTAGCTAGCACAAACCGTATTTGATTTAAAGTTCTAACTGCATCTGTCAGTATAGGAGAAAACAGAGTGAAACATAAAAATTCAAACTGTTCCTGCAAACGAATGCTTCAACCTAGAAGAACAAAACTTGGGCATCCAAGTGGGAATGGTGTACTGATCATTACTTGAATGTATCATGAAGATTGGATGAAAAAATATATGTTGAGATTTCAGGAGACTCTAGTTTTTTGAAAGTTTGGCAACCCCTTTCAATACAAGTGTTATTTGCCAGTCCCTGCATTAGGCTACATCAAGAGGAAACAAATCTTAGAGATAGAACGTAGAACTGCTTTATTGTGTCAAGTTTCAAGAAGCTAGCACAAACCGTGTTTGATTTAGAGTTCTAGCTGCATCTGTCAATATAGGAGAAAACAGAGTGAAACCTAAAAATTCAAACTCTTCCTGCAAACGAATGCTTCAACCTAGGAGAACGAAACTTGGGCATCCAAGTTTGATTGGTGCACTGCTCATTACTTGAAAGTATCATGAAGGTCGGAAGAAAAAATATATGATGAGATTTCAGGAGACTGTAGTTTTTTGGCAGCCTAACAACGCCTTTCATTGAATGTGTTATTCGCCAGTCTCTGCTTAAGGCTACATCAAGAGGAAACAAACCTTCGGGATAGAACGTAGAACTACTTTATTGTGTCATGTTTCAAGTAGCTAGCACAAACCGTGTTTGATTTAAAGTTCTAACTGCATCTGTCAATATAGGAGAAAACAGAGTGAAACCTTAAAATTCAAACTGTTCCTGCAAACGAATGCTTCAACCTAGAAGAACAAAACTTGGGCATCCAAGTGGGAATGGTGTACTGATCATTACTTGAATGTATCATGAAGATTGGATGAAAAAATATATGTTGAGATTTCAGGAGACTCTAGTTTTTTGAAAGTTTGGCAACCCCTTTCAATATAAGTGTTATTCGCCAGTCCCTGCATTAGGCTACATCAAGAGGAAACAAACCTTAGAGATAGAACGTAGAACTACTTTATTTTGTCAAGTTTCAAGAAGCTAGCACAAACCGTGTTTGATTTAGAGTTCTAGCTGCATCTGTCAATATAGGAGAAAACAGAGTGAAACCTAGAAATTCAAACTGTTACTGCAAACGAATGCATCAACCTAGGAGAACGAAACTTGGGCATCCAAGTTTGATTGGTGTACTGCTCATTACTTGAAAGTATCATTAAGGTCGGAAAAAATATGTGTTGAGATTTCAGGAGACTCTAGTTTTTGGTAGCCTAACAACGCCTTTCATTGAAAGTGTTATTCGCCAGTCTGTGCTGAAGGCTACATCAAGAGGAAACAAACCTTAGGGATAGAATGTAGAACTACTTTATTGTGTCAAGTTTCAAGAAGCTAGCCCAAACCGTGTATGATTTAGAGTTTGAACTACATTTGTCAATATAGGAGAAAGCAGAATGAAACCTAAAAATTCAAACTGTTACTGCAAACGAATGCTTCAACGTAGGAGAATGAAACTTGAGCATCCAAGTGGGATTGGTGTACTGATCATTACTCGAAAGTATCATGAAGATTGGATAAAAAAATATATGTTGAGATTTCAGAAGACTCTAGTTTTGGGAAGTTCGAAACCCCTTTCAATAAAAGTGTTATTCGCCAGTCCCTGCATTAGGCTACATCAAGAGGAAACAAACCTTAGAGATAGAACGTAGAACTACAGTATTTTGTCAAGTTTCAAGAAGCTAGCACAAACCGTGTTTGATTTAGAGTTCGAACTGCATCTGTCAATATAGGACAAAACAGAGTGAACCTAAAAATTCAAACTGTTCCTGCAAACGAATGCTTCAACCTAGGAGAACGAAACTTGGGCATCCAAGTTTGATTGGTGCACTGCTCATTACTTGAAAGTATCATGAAGGTCGGAAGAAAAAATATATGATGAGATTTCAGGAGACTGTAGTTTTTTGGCAGCCTAACAACGCCTTTCATTGAATGTGTTATTCGCCAGTCTCTGCTTAAGGCTACATCAAGAGGAAACAAACCTTAGGGATAGAACGTAGAACTACTTTATTGTGTCATGTTTCAAGTAGCTAGCACAAACCGTATTTGATTTAAAGTTCTAACTGCATCTGTCAATATAGGAGAAAACAGAGTGAAACCTAAAAATTCAAACTGTTCCTGCAAACGAATGCTTCAACCTAGAAGAACAAAACTTGGGCATCCAAGTGGGAATGGTGTACTGATCATTACTTGAATGTATCATGAAGATTGGATGAAAAAATATATGTTGAGATTTCAGGAGACTCTAGTTTTTTGAAAGTTTGGCAACCCCTTTCAATATAAGTGTTATTCGCCAGTCCCTGCATTAGGCTACATCAAGAGGAAACAAATCTTAGAGATAGAACGTAGAACTACTTTATTGTGTCAAGTTTCAAGAAGCTAGCACAAACCGTTTTTGATTTAGAGTTCTAGCTGCATCTGTCAATATAGGAGAAAACAGAGTGAAACCTAAAAATTCAAACTGTTCCTGCAAACGAATGCTTCAACCTAGGAGAACGAAACTTGGGCATCCAAGTTTGATTGGTGCACTGCTCATTACTTGAAAGTATCATGAAGGTCGGAAGAAAAAATATATGATGAGATTTCAGGAGACTGTAGTTTTTTGGCAGCCTAACAACGCCTTTCATTGAATGTGTTATTCGCCAGTCTCTGCTTAAGGCTACATCAAGAGGAAACAAACCTTCGGGATAGAACGTAGAACTACTTTATTGTGTCATGTTTCAAGTAGCTAGCACAAACCGTGTTTGATTTAAAGTTCTAACTGCATCTGTCAATATAGGAGAAAACAGAGTGAAACCTTAAAATTCAAACTGTTCCTGCAAACGAATGCTTCAACCTAGAAGAACAAAACTTGGGCATCCAAGTGGGAATGGTGTACTGATCATTACTTGAATGTATCATGAAGATTGGATGAAAAAATATATGTTGAGATTTCAGGAGACTCTAGTTTTTTGAAAGTTTGGCAACCCCTTTCAATATAAGTGTTATTCGCCAGTCCCTGCATTAGGCTACATCAAGAGGAAACAAACCTTAGAGATAGAACGTAGAACTACTTTATTTTGTCAAGTTTCAAGAAGCTAGCACAAACCGTGTTTGATTTAGAGTTCTAGCTGCATCTGTCAATATAGGAGAAAACAGAGTGAAACCTAGAAATTCAAACTGTTACTGCAAACGAATGCATCAACCTAGGAGAACGAAACTTGGGCATCCAAGTTTGATTGGTGTACTGCTCATTACTTGAAAGTATCATTAAGGTCGGAAAAAAATATGTGTTGAGATTTCAGGAGACTCTAGTTTTTTGGCAGCCTAACAACGCCTTTCATTGAAAGTGTTATTCGCCAGTCTGTGCTGAAGGCTACATCAAGAGGAAACAAACCTTAGGGATAGAATGTAGAACTACTTTATTGTGTCAAGTTTCAAGAAGCTAGCCCAAACCGTGTATGATTGAGTTTGAACTACATTTGTCAATATAGGAGAAAGCAGAATGAAACCTAAAAATTCAAACTGTTACTGCAAACGAATGCTTCAACGTAGGAGAATGAAACTTGAGCATCCAAGTGGGATTGGTGTACTGATCATTACTCGAAAAGTATCATGAAGATTGGATGCAAAAATATATGTTGAGATTTCAGAAGACTCTATTTTTTGGAAGTTTGGCAACCCCTTTCAATAAAAGTGTTATTCGCCAGTCCCTGCATTAGGCTACATCAAGAGGAAACAAATCTTAGAGATAGAACGTAAGACTACTTTATTGTGTCAAGTTTCAAGAAGCTAGCACAAACCGTGTTTGATTTAGAGTTCTAGCTGCATCTGTCAATATAGGAGAAAACAGAGTGAAACCTAAAAATTCAAACTCTTCCTGCAAACGAATGCTTCAACCTAGGAGAACGAAACTTGGGCATCCAAGTTTGATTGGTGCACTGCTCATTACTTGAAAGTATCATGAAGGTCGGAAGAAAAAATATATGATGAGATTTCAGGAGACTGTAGTTTTTTGGCAGCCTAACAACGCCTTTCATTGAATGTGTTATTCGCCAGTCTCTGCTTAAGGCTACATCAAGAGGAAACAAACCTTCGGGATAGAACGTAGAACTACTTTATTGTGTCATGTTTCAAGTAGCTAGCACAAACCGTGTTTGATTTAAAGTTCTAACTGCATCTGTCAATATAGGAGAAAACAGAGTGAAACCTTAATATTCAAACTGTTCCTGCAAACGAATGCTTCAACCTAGAAGAACAAAACTTGGGCATCCAAGTGGGAATGGTGTACTGATCATTTACTTGAATGTATCATGAAGATTGGATGAAAAAATATATGTTGAGATTTCAGGAGACTCTAGTTTTTTGAAAGTTTGGCAACCCCTTTCAATATAAGTGTTATTCGCCAGTCCCTGCATTAGGCTACATCAAGACGAAACAAACCTTAGAGATAGAACGTAGAACTACTTTATTGTGTCAAGTTTCAAGAAGCTAGCACAAACCGTGTTTGATTTAGAGTTCTAGCTGCATCTGTCAATATAGGAGAAAACAGAGTGAAACCTAGAAATTCAAACTGTAACTGCAAACGAATGCATCAACCTAGGAGAACGAAACTTGGGCATCCAAGTTTGATTGGTGTACTGCTCATTACTTGAAAGTATCATTAAGGTCGGAAAAAAATATGTCTTGAGATTTCAGGAGACTCTAGTTTTTTGGCAGCCTAACAACGCCCTTTCATTGAAAGTGTTATTTGCCAGTCTGTGCTGAAGGCTACATCAAGAGGAAACAAAGCTTAGGATAGAATGTAGAACTACTTTATTGTGTCAAGTTTCAAGAAGCTAGCCCAAACCGTGTATGATATAGAGTTTGAACTACATTTGTCAATATAGAAGAAAACAGTGAAACCTAAAAATTAAAACTGTTACTGCAAACGAATGCTTCAACGTAGGAGAAAGAAACTTGAGCATCCAAGTGGGATTGTGTACTGATCATTACTTGAAAGTATCATGAAGATTGGATGCAAAAATATATGTTGAGATTTCAGAAGACTCTAGTTTTTGGAAGTTTTGCAACCCCTTTCAATAAAAGTGTTATTCGCCAGTAACTGCTTTAGGCTACATCAAGAGGAAACAAACCTTAGAGATAGAACGTAGAACTACAGTATTTTGTCAAGTTTCAAGAAGCTAGCACAAACCGTGTTTTTTTAGAGTTCGAACTGCATCTGTATATAGGACAAAACAGAGTGAAACCTAAAATTTCAAACTGTTCCTGCAAACGAATGCTTCAAGCTAGGAGAAAGAAACTTGGGCATCCAAGTTTGATTGGTGCACTGCTCATTACTTGAAAGTATCATGAAGGTCGGAAGAAAAAATATATGTTGAGATTTCAGGAGACTGTAGTTTTTTGGCAGCCTAACAACGCCTTTCATTGAATGTGTTATTCGCCAGTCTCTGCTTAAGGCTACATCAAGAGGAAACAAACCTTCGGGATAGAACGTAGAACTACTTTATTGTGTCATGTTTCAAGTAGCTAGCACAAACCGTGTTTGATTTAAAGTTCTAACTGCATCTGTCAATATAGGAGAAAACAGAGTGAAACCTTAATATTCAAACTGGTTCCTGCAAACGAATGCTTCAACCTAGAAGAACAAACTTGGGCATCCAAGTGGGAATGGTGTACTGATCATTACTTGAATGTATCATGAAGATTGGATGAAAAAATATATGTTGAGATTTCAGGAGACTCTAGTTTTTTGAAAGTTTGGCAACCCCTTTCAATATAAGTGTTATTCGCCAGTCCCTGCATTAGGCTACATCAAGACGAAACAAACCTTAGAGATAGAACGTAGAACTACTTTATTGTGTCAAGTTTCAAGAAGCTAGCACAAACCGTGTTTGATTTAGAGTTCTAGCTGCATCTGTCAATATAGGAGAAAACAGAGTGAAACCTAGAAATTCAAACTGTAACTGCAAACGAATGCATCAAACCTAGGAGAACGAAACTTGGGCATCCAAGTTTGATTGGTGTACTGCTCATTACTTGAAAGTATCATTAAGGTCGGAAAAAAATATGTCTTGAGATTTCAGGAGACTCTAGTTTTTTGGCAGCCTAACAACGCCTTTCATTGAAAGTGTTATTTGCCAGTCTGTGCTGAAGGCTACATCAAGAGGAAACAAAGCTTAGGGATAGAATGTAGAACTACTTTATTGTGTCAAGTTTCAAGAAGCTAGCCCAAACCGTGTATGATATAGAGTTTGAACTACATTTGTCAATATAGAAGGAAAACAGTGAAACCTAAAAATTAAAACTGTTACTGCAAACGAATGCTTCAACGTAGGAGAAAGAAACTTGAGCATCCAAGTGGGATTGGTGTACTGATCATTACTTGAAAGTATCATGAAGATTGGATGCAAAAATATATGTTGAGATTTCAGAAGACTCTAGTTTTTGGAAGTTTTGCAACCCCTTTCAATAAAAGTGTTATTCGCCAGTAACTGCTTTAGGCTACATCAAGAGGAAACAAACCTTAGAGATAGAACGTAGAACTACAGTATTTTGTCAAGTTTCAAGAAGCTAGCACAAACCGTGTTTTTTTAGAGTTCGAACTGCATCTGTATATATAGGACAAAACAGAGTGAAACCTAAAATTTCAAACTGTTCCTGCAAACGAATGCTTCAAGCTAGGAGAAAGAAACTTGGGCATCCAAGTTTGATTGGTGCACTGCTCATTACTTGAAAGTATCATGAAGGTCGGAAGAAAAAATATATGTTGAGATTTCAGGAGACTGTAGTTTTTTGGCAGCCTAACAACGCCTTTCATTGAATGTGTTATTCGCCAGTCTCTGCTTAAGGCTACATCAAGAGGAAACAAACCTTAGGGATAGAACGTAGAACTACTTTATTGTGTCATGTTTCAAGTAGCTAGCACAAACCGTGTTTGATTTAAAGTTCTAACTGCATCTGTCAATATAGGAGAAAACAGAGTGAAACCTAAAAATTCAAACTGTTCCTGCAAACGAATGCTTCAACCTAGAAGAACAAAACTTGGGCATCCAAGTAAGAATGGTGTACTGATCATTACTTGAATGTATCATGAAGATTGGATGAAAAAATATATGTTGAGATTTCAGGGGACTCTAGTTTTTTGAAAGTTTGGCAACCCCTTTCAATATAAGTGTTATTCGCCAGTCCCTGCATTAGGCTACATCAAGAGGAAACAAATTAGAGATAGAACGTAGAACTACTTTATTGTGTCAAGTTTCAAGAAGCTAGCACAAACCGTGTTTGATTTAGAGTTCTAGCTGCATCTGTCAATATAGGAGAAAACAGAGTGAAACCTAAAAATTCAAACTGTTACTGCATACGAATGCTTCAACCTAGGAGAATGAAACTTGGGCATCCAAGTTTGATTGGTGCACTGCTCATTACTTGAAAGTATCATGAAGTTCGGAAGAAAAAATATATGATGAGATTTCAGGAGACTGTAGTTTTTTGGCAGCCTAACAACGCCTTTCATTGAATGTGTTATTTGCCAGTCTCTGCTTAAGGCTACATCAAGAGGAAACAAACCTTAGGGATAGAACGTAGAACTACTTTTATTGTGTCATGTTTCAAGTAGCTAGCACAAACCGTATTTGATTTAAAGTTCTAACTGCATCTGTCAGTATAGGAGAAAACAGAGTGAAACCTAAAAATTCAAACTGTTCCTGCAAACGAATGCTTCAACCTAGAAGAACAAAACTTGGGCATCCAAGTGGGAATGGTGTACTGATCATTACTTGAATGTATCATGAAGATTGGATGAAAAAATATATGTTGAGATTTCAGGAGACTCTAGTTTTTTGAAAGTTTGGCAACCCCTTTCAATACAAGTGTTATTTGCCAGTCCCTGCATTAGGCTACATCAAGAGGAAACAAATCTTAGAGATAGAACGTAGAACTGCTTTATTGTGTCAAGTTTCAAGAAGCTAGCACAAACCGTGTTTGATTTAGAGTTCTAGCTGCATCTGTCAATATAGGAGAAAACAGAGTGAAACCTAAAAATTCAAACTCTTCTGCAAACGAATGCTTCAACCTAGGAGAACGAAACTTGGGCATCCAAGTTTGATTGGTGCACTGCTCATTACTTGAAAGTATCATGAAGGTCGGAAGAAAAAATATATGATGAGATTTCAGGAGACTGTAGTTTTTTGGCAGCCTAACAACGCCTTTCATTGAATGTGTTATTCGCCAGTCTCTGCTTAAGGCTACATCAAGAGGAAACAAACCTTCGGGATAGAACGTAGAACTACTTTATTGTGTCATGTTTCAAGTAGCTAGCACAAACCGTGTTTGATTTAAAGTTCTAACTGCATCTGTCAATATAGGAGAAAACAGAGTGAAACCTTAATATTCAAACTGTTCCTGCAAACGAATGCTTCAACCTAGAAGAACAAAACTTGGGCATCCAAGTGGGAATGGTGTACTGATCATTACTTGAATGTATCATGAAGATTGGATGAAAAAATATATGTTGAGATTTCAGGAGACTCTAGTTTTTTGAAAGTTTGGCAACCCCTTTCAATATAAGTGTTATTCGCCAGTCCCTGCATTAGGCTACATCAAGAGGAAACAAACCTTAGAGATAGAACGTAGAACTACTTTATTGTGTCAAGTTTCAAGAAGCTAGCACAAACCGTGTTTGATTTAGAGTTCTAGCTGCATCTGTCAATATAGGAGAAAACAGAGTGAAACCTAGAAATTCAAACTGTAACTGCAAACGAATGCATCAACCTAGGAGAACGAAACTTGGGCATCCAAGTTTGATTGGTGTACTGCTCATTACTTGAAAGTATCATTAAGGTCGGAAAAAAATATGTGTTGAGATTTCAGGAGACTCTAGTTTTTTGGCAGCCTAACAACGCCTTTCATTGAAAGTGTTATTCGCCAGTCTGTGCTGAAGGCTACAACAAGAGGAAACAAACCTTAGGGATAGAATGTAGAACTACTTTATTGTGTCAAGTTTCAAGAAGCTAGCCCAAACCGTGTATGATTTAGAGTTTGAACTACATTTGTCAATATAGAAGAAAACAGTGAAACCTAAAAATTAAAACTGTTACTGCAAACGAATGCTTCAACGTAGGAGAATGAAACTTGAGCATCCAAGTGGGATTGGTGTACTGATCATTACTTGAAAGTATCATGAAGATTGGATGCAAAAATAATGTTGAGATTTTCAGAAGACTCTAGTTTTTGGAAGTTTGGCAACCCCTTCAATAAAAGTGTTATTCGCCAGTCCCCTGCATTAGGCTACATCAAGAGGAAACAACCTTAGAGATAGAACGTAGAACTACAGTGTTTTGTCAAGTTTCAAGAAGCTAGCACAAACCGTGTTTGATTTAGAGTTCGAACTGCATCTGTCAATATAGGACAAAACAGAGTGAAACCTAAAAATTCAAACTGTTCCTGCAAACGAATGCTTCAACCTAGGAAGAACGAAACTTGGGCATCCAAGTTTGATTGGTGCACTGCTCATTACTTGAAAGTATCATGAAGGTCGGAAGAAAAAAAATATATGAAGAGATTTCAGGAGACTGTAGTTTTTGGCAGCCTAACAACGCCTTTCATTGAATGTGTTATTTGCCAGTCTCTGCTTAAGGCTACATCAAGAGGAAACAAACCTTAGGGATAGAACGTAGAACTACTTTATTGTGTCATGTTTCAAGTAGCTAGCACAAACCGTATTTGATTTAAAGTTCTAACTGCATCTGTCAATATAGGAGAAAACAGAGTGAAACCTAAAAATTCAAACTGTTCCTGCAAACGAATGCTTCAACCTAGAAGAACAAAACTTGGGCATCCAAGTGGGAATGGTGTACTGATCATTACTTGAATGTATCATGAAGATTGGATGAAAAAATATATGTTGAGATTTCAGGAGACTCTAGTTTTTTTGAAAGTTTGGCAACCCCTTTCAATATAAGTGTTATTCGCCAGTCCCTGCATTAGGCTACATCAAGAGGAAACAAATCTTAGAGATAGAACGTAGAACTACTTTATTGTGTCAAGTTTCAAGAAGCTAAGCACAAACCGTGTTTGATTTAGAGTTCTAGCTGCATCTGTCAATATAGGAGAAAACAGAGTGAAACCTAAAAATCCAAACTCTTCCTGCAAACGAATGCTTCAACCTAGGAGAACGAAACTTGGGCATCCAAGTTTGATTGGTGCACTGCTCATTACTTGAAAGTATCATGAAGGTCGGAAGAAAAAATATATGATGAGATTTCAGGAGACTGTAGTTTTTTGGCAGCCTAACAACGCCTTTCATTGAATGTGTTATTCGCCAGTCTCTGCTTAAGGCTACATCAAGAGGAAACAAACCTTAGGGATAGAACGTAGAACTACTTTATTGTGTCATGTTTCAAGTAGCTAGCACAAACCGTGTTTGATTTAAAGTTCTAACTGCATCTGTCAATATAGGAGAAAACAGAGTGAAACCTTAATATTCGAACTGTTCCTGCAAACGAATGCTTCAACCTAGAAGAACAAAACTTGGGCATCCAAGTGGGAATGGTGTACTGATCATTACTTGAACGTATCATGAAGATTGGATGAAAAAATATATGTTGAGATTTCAGGAGACTCTAGTTTTTTTGAAAGTTTGGCAACCCCTTTCAATATAAGTGTTATTCGCCAGTCCCTGCATTAGGCTACATCAAGAGGAAACAAACCTTAGAGATAGAAGTAGAACTACTTTATTGTGTCAAGTTTCAAGAAGCTAGCACAAACCGTGTTTGATTTAGAGTTCTAGCTGCATCTGTCAATATAGGAGAAAACAGAGTGAAACCTAGAAATTCAAACTGTAACTGCAAACGAATGCATCAACCTAGGAGAACGAAACTTGGGCATCCAAGTTTGATTGGTGTACTGCTCATTACTTGAAAGTATCATTAAGGTCGGAAAAAAATATGTCTTGAGATTTCAGGAGACTCTAGTTTTTTGGCAGCCTAACAACGCCTTTCATTGAAAGTGTTATTTGCCAGTCTGTGCTGAAGGCTACATCAAGAGGAAACAAACTTTAGGGATAGAATGTAGAACTACTTTATTGTGTCAAGTTTCAAGAAGCTAGCCCAAACCGTGTATGATTTAGAGTTTGAACTACATTTGTCAATATAGAAGAAAACAGTGAAACCTAAAAATTAAAACTGTTACTGCAAACGAATGCTTCAACGTAGGAGAAAGAAACTTGAGCATCCAAGTGGGATTTGGTGTACTGATCATTACTTGAAAGTATCATGAAGATTGGATGCAAAAATATATGTTGAGATTTCAGAAGACTCTAGTTTTTGGAAGTTTTGCAACCCCTTTCAATAAAAGTGTTATTCGCCAGTAACTGCTTTAGGCTACATCAAGAGGAAACAAACCTTAGAGATAGAACGTAGAACTACAGTATTTTGTCAAGTTTCAAGAAGCTAGCACAAACCGTGTTTGATTTAGAGTTCGAACTGCATCTGTATATATAGGACAAAACAGAGTGAAACCTAAAATTTCAAACTGTTCCTGCAAACGAATGCTTCAAGCTAGGAGAAAGAAACTTGGGCATCCAAGTTTGATTGGTGCACTGCTCATTACTTGAAAGTATCATGAAGGTCGGAAGAAAAAATATATGTTGAGATTTCAGGAGACTGTAGTTTTTGGCAGCCTAACAACGCCTTTTCATTGAATGTGTTATTCGCCAGTCTCTGCTTAAGGCTACATCAAGAGGAAACAAACCTTAGGGATAGAACGTAGAACTACTTTATTGTGTCATGTTTCAAGTAGCTAGCACAAACCGTGTTTGATTTAAAGTTCTAACTGCATCTGTCAATATAGGAGAAAACAGAGTGAAACCTAAAAATTCAAACTGTTCCTGCAAACGAATGCTTCAACCTAGAAGAACAAAACTTGGGCATCCAAGTAAGAATGGTGTACTGATCATTACTTGAATGTATCATGAAGATTGGATGAAAAAATATATGTTGAGATTTCAGGGGACTCTAGTTTTTTGAAAGTTTGGCAACCCCTTTCAATATAAGTGTTATTCGCCAGTCCCTGCATTAGGCTACATCAAGAGGAAACAAACCTTAGAGATAGAACGTAGAACTACTTTATTGTGTCAAGTTTCAAGAAGCTAGCACAAACCGTGTTTGATTTAGAGTTCTAGCTGCATCTGTCAATATAGGAGAAAACAGAGTGAAACCTAAAAATTCAAACTGTTACTGCATACGAATGCTTCAACCTAGGAGAATGAAACTTGGGCATCCAAGTTTGATTGGTGCACTGCTCATTACTTGAAGTATCATGAAGTTCGGAAGAAAAAATATATGATGAGATTTCAGGAGACTGTAGTTTTTTGGCAGCCTAACAACGCCTTCATTGAAATGTGTTATTTGCCAGTCTCTGCTTATGGCTACATCAAGAGGAAACAACCTTAGGGATAGAACGTAGAACTACTTTATTGTGTCATGTTTCAAGTTAGCTAGCACAAACCGTATTTGATTTAAAGTTCTAACTGCAATCTGTCAGTATAGGAGAAAACAGAGTGAAACCTAAAAATTCAAACTGTTCCTGCAAACGAATGCTTCAACCTAGAAGAACAAAACTTGGGCATCCAAGTGGGAATGGTGTACTGATCATTACTTGAATGTATCATGAAGATTGGATGAAAAAATATATGTTGAGATTTCAGGAGACTCTAGTTTTTTGAAAGTTTGGCAACCCCTTTCAATACAAGTGTTATTTGCCAGTCCCTGCATTAGGCTACATCAAGAGGAAACAAATCTTAGAGATAGAACGTAGAACTGCTTTATTGTGTCAAGTTTCAAGAAGCTAGCACAAACCGTGTTTGATTTAGAGTTCTAGCTGCATCTGTCAATATAGGAGAAAACAGAGTGAAACCTAAAAATTCAAACTCTTCCTGCAAACGAATGCTTCAACCTAGGAGAACGAAACTTGGGCATCCAAGTTTGATTGGTGCACTGCTCATTACTTGAAAGTATCATGAAGGTCGGAAGAAAAAATATATGATGAGATTTCAGGAGACTGTAGTTTTTTGGCAGCCTAACAACGCCTTTCATTGAATGTGTTATTCGCCAGTCTCTGCTTAAGGCTACATCAAGAGGAAACAAACCTTCGGGATAGAACGTAGAACTACTTTATTGTGTCATGTTTCAAGTAGCTAGCACAAACCGTGTTTGATTTAAAGTTCTAACTGCATCTGTCAATATAGGAGAAAACAGAGTGAAACCTTAATATTCAAACTGTTCCTGCAAACGAATGCTTCAACCTAGAAGAACAAAACTTGGGCATCCAAGTGGGAATGGTGTACTGATCATTACTTGAATGTATCATGAAGATTGGATGAAAAAATATATGTTGAGATTTCAGGAGACTCTAGTTTTTTGAAAGTTTGGCAACCCCTTTCAATATAAGTGTTATTCGCCAGTCCCTGCATTAGGCTACATCAAGAGGAAACAAACCTTAGAGATAGAACGTAGAACTACTTTATTGTGTCAAGTTTCAAGAAGCTAGCACAAACCGTGTTTGATTTAGAGTTCTAGCTGCATCTGTCAATATAGGAGAAAACAGAGTGAAACCTAGAAATTCAAACTGTAACTGCAAACGAATGCATCAACCTAGGAGAACGAAACTTGGGCATCCAAGTTTGATTGGTGTACTGCTCATTACTTGAAAGTATCATTAAGGTCGGAAAAAAATATGTGTTGAGATTTCAGGAGACTCTAGTTTTTTGGCAGCCTAACAACGCCTTTCATTGAAAGTGTTATTCGCCAGTCTGTGCTGAAGGCTACAACAAGAGGAAACAAACCTTAGGGATAGAATGTAGAACTACTTTATTGTGTCAAGTTTCAAGAAGCTAGCCCAAACCGTGTATGATTTAGAGTTTGAACTACATTTGTCAATATAGAAGAAAACAGTGAAACCTAAAAATTAAAACTGTTACTGCAAACGAATGCTTCAACGTAGGAGAATGAAACTTGAGCATCCAAGTGGGATTGGTGTACTGATCATTACTTGAAAGTATCATGAAGATTGGATGCAAAAATATATGTTGAGATTTCAGAAGACTCTAGTTTTTGGAAG